>NW_026623632.1:444361-469162 GCF_030028575.1 Malurus melanocephalus
TCTCTGCTTGCTGGCATAGTCTAAAACTAGGACACTTCTAGCATTTCCCCCCACACACAAAAGAGCAGCAGCAAGAGGCATAAGATGCGGCATAAGATGCTTAACAAATGAAATTATATGAAATTGTAAGTGTAAATTCAAAAATAGGACTATTCTCCTTCAAAGCCTCCTTTCTAGTTTGGTTACTCTCCATGGCCACCTTACACAGCTACAGAAGTGAGACTACAACATGCTCCTCCCTCTGCATTACTTTACACCAGCTCCCAACCTTCTGGATACCTCCAATCACTTTCTTTCCATAGAGCTCCAACCAGCAGTACAGCAGCTCTCACTGGATTCCAAGTTACTAGCCTGCCACACGAACAACTAYTCCCTCACTACCCATCCCTATTAAAAGACACCTAAAATAAAGCTTAAGAGATTTCCATTATCTAAGATTTCCCCTCCTCTGCTTTCATCGACTTTAAACTCAGAATCACTGTATCTGCTGAACTAAGTGAACTCCTGGCCTTCAACCCATAATTGCTTTAAAGCATCTTCAGTCTCATGCTTTTGATTCTATGAAGATTGGTTTGCAAGAGTAATTTTGTTCAATTACCTCATTTGGGAGAGAATAAGTGGGCACTCATCATGAGAAGAGAAACAGGATAATTTCAAATAAGCCTATCGATTTAGTAGCAATTTTCATCTTAGCGTCAGCTATAATAGAAGTACATTTGCAAAAACACACAAATTACTTTAGACTGAAAGTGTTTCACTCCCATTGTGGTTTAGTTTCACAGGACAACTCCCAAGAAACTGTTCTGCACAGGCCCTGGCAACTGCCTTTGGTGAGATCTTATCAAACCTTTTACCATAGAATGAGTAAAAATAAGGATGTTCAGAACACAAGAAGAGAGGATAAAGAGGGAAAAGAAGAAGTATTATTGAATGCTAGCACTCTAAGGCACTTAGTGCTCCATGCAAAGGAGCATGGGGTGACATTCGCTATAGTTATCGTTAGAAGCTGCAGCATTTTCTTCAAGATGCAGCTTCTAAATAATGAAGTACCACAACCTTGTTTACTAAGGAAAATGCTCATTGCCACGTGGGTTTCATCTCCTGACTTGGCACCTTGAACTGAATGTGGGAGAACCTTATCAACACCAGACTGCACTGCAGGAGTTTGACTTGGCTGAAAAGCCAAGTTAAGCATTACACTGAGATAGCTAYGCTGCTCCTGGAACCTAATCCCCTTCACACAACAGCACTTTAGGCCATTTAGCTTTATTGCCTGGGACATTTGCTGAGATTTCTCTTCCAGAGACATAAATTCTAGACTACCTACAAGTTAGTCAGAGCAATAGAAGTAACAGGTAATCATTTCACTGCTGCAGGGTTTCCAGGGCAAAGCTCCCTGCAGCTCAAATTTTGCAGAGATGTTCAGAGTCCTCCTTCCAGCCTCAGAAAAATAAAACATAAATAATGCCTGCAAGTTGCTATAGCAACAACCATCTCTCAACTAAAGACAGCAGGAAGATTCGCAGAAGCTGGGCTTTGTTTATATAACCTACTCTGTACAGACAATTATTTCCGAAACAGTTAAAACTACGAAGACTCCATGCTGTTATTTACCAGTTGAGCTCCTGGATGCACACATTCAAGCCATTACTGTAGTTCAGAGTATTTTTGCCTGAGGAAAACAGGCAGTTTTCTGGTAGCCTGCCTCTGCCTTGCTTGAAGGGATGCTGTAAYTATTTAGAGCAAGTGAAACACTCCATTTGCTGTTTCTTCTCCTGTTCTTTATATAAAAGATATATCCTATGACTCCAAGCTAAATAAAACAAGCATTTAATGTGTGTGGTGCAAAACGCATATAAACAGAAACAGCGAAGCAAAGAAGTAATGCTAAGCAGGGAACAAAGCTGAAACACTGACTTGAGAAAATATATTTCTGTTGCATGACTTATGCTTAATCACTTCAATCACTGTCAAAAATAAAAGCCGTGCCAGGCCTACACTGTCATATTTAAGGAGACAGAAGACAAATACAGCTAATAGCAGCCAAAATCTTCTCAAGAAGCTCTCAAGACAAGATCCTCAAGACATCACTTAGTGGAAAACTTGTGTTTCAAGCAAACATCATGGGAAACTGGAAAATTTATTTTCAATTCAGGGACTAGTTCTTTATTGCTGTCCAGCTGTCAGGAAATAGGGCTTCCTGAGGAGCTACGTATTGTTTGGCAGAAAGGCAGCAGATTCTAATTGCTAATTACAACACTCCATGCACAGAACTGAGTCTGCACAAACAATCTTAATAATTCTGAGCTCCRTGTATTTGGAAAAAATATAATAAATGAATATGTGTCTAGAAAGGCAAAGACATRTATTTCAATACGCAGGTACTTACATGCAATATTTAAATAACACCAACAGTTACTTTTAAAATCCCTTTATTATGAACACATCAAATGGATACTAGAGTTCTTCAGCCTTTGTGTTACAAAAATAATTCATCACCAAAATTCAACATCAAAACCAAAGTATATTTTTCACCCAGGTTCCTTCTCAGACCTGAGGCTGTCACACCACTAAATTATGCACATTATCTTTATACACTCCATTGTACAGACATCCCCACACCCACCAAGTGCAGAAGTCTTTTAAAAAATCAAACTTGTTTCTCTATACATATCCATGGGCAGCTGATTTCTCTTAGACAAAGACCACTCTAGTGGCAGCACAAATGTTTGCCCTGAGTCCAATACTACAACAGCCCTTTACATATCATGGAAGCATAAACATTCCAAGTCCATGGGAGTTCTCTTTTAGTTCCTTAAGCATTGGTGTCATTGGCTTTCCAAGCAATTGCTTGCTAGCTCTCTTGGTGATTGCATTGCCTGACTGCCATAATTTGCAGCTCTTAAGTCTTTGGAGACATAAATTTCACTTTCCCCTCCTCTACAGTCTTCAGAGAAACCTTTTGTCTCTGACTCACTTTTATTTTAAGCACGTTCCACAATTTCAAAACCAGTCTGAGAGGATTCAGCCATACTCAGGTTATAASAACTAGGGAAAATTAGGTCTTCTGAAGAAAAACCACGTGTAAGAATGCGTTGAAACAGGAAATAAACCCACCCAAATATTTCTTGTTTGTTTTTTTCTAGCAGGAGCAACAAAAATATTTCCTTACCTCATTCCACTGCTTTTAGTTTGAGATATATACACATATATATATATATATACACACACACACACTAGAAGGTATATATAGGTAGTCTGCATATCCAACAAATCAAAGAGGGAGTTAAAAAGAAAGGTATTATTGTCATTGTATTTGATGGCTTAATTGCCCAGGGAAAAGCCACCATGGTGCTGTTTGGATTGTGTCTAACAGACAGTATATAGAACAAAAGTATTAAAGTTGTTGCCCTGCTTTTCAGCTCTAACTTTTAATTGTTTTATAATCATGACATGACAAATTTGCAATGCAAAACATCTGACTAAGCACTGCAACACACAATAATCAAAAGATATCTATTTAACACCAAGTTTTAAGTATCAAAGAATAAAACCAAAACCCAAATATTATTTTAAATCCAAACCTCCAGTGTTCAGCATTTTGCAACAAGTGCCTCTCATTCTTTATACCAAGACCTGCACAAATCTTTGCTTTTTGGGTGTTTTGAGTAACTAAATTACAAACTCTCAGAAGATGTTTGAAGTTTCCATTAAGCAGTATCATCATAATTTCAGGTATGCAGTGCTATTGAGACAGATCAAAGTCTGACTTAGTTCACAGTTATTTAGCCTTACTGAAGGAAGAGCTATTAATTCCCAGTAACACAACCACATGCTTAATTATTTGATAGTATGTTACACGTTAGTTGTATCTAAGCAAGTTGCAGGGTCAAGTTTCACACTCAAATTTCCTAACTTTTCAGGGCTTGGACTTGAAATCCTAAAAGTTAAGCAAAAGCTAACATCATGCACTGACATACATYAGTCACCTACATTTAAAACATACAAGCATTGAAAATAGGTAACTTTACACACCAACAAAATTCCTTTCCATTAGCTGCGCTCCTGTTCCTCTTATCCTGTTCAACATCTTTAGCCCCTTTCTTTATCTTACATGCCTCTCCATGCCTCCTCATCCTCCTCTTTCTCCTGAAGCCACTACACTGCAACTCTCTTCACTTGCCTTTTTCATTATTACCCCTGTAGTTTTCTGGGCAGCATTGCTCTAACCCAAATGCCTCCTCATGCCCACCCCTCCCTAGAGCCATCACATCACTTTTCCTGCAAACTCAAGCAGCAGGCACCTGGGCAGCATGGGAGAAAAGCAAGCCTTTGTGCTCCTACTTGGTGCCAAAGCTTCCTGCAGAGACTGGGACCTTTTTCCCCTGGCTGCTTCCCCTCAGTCTCTGGAGCTCCACGGAGGACCACGCTCAACGTGTTCCATGGAGATCATGAATCATTTGAATACTGATTAGCCCAAAGCATTTGAGAGGAAAGACTGTTGCCTCATTTCAGCCAAAAATCCTGGACAGAAATATAACACTCAAACGCTGAATGCATCCCTGACAGGCATGAGCTGTTACTTTTTATGTCGCTAATTTGAATGGCTTTTCATGGGGTCAGGAGGAGGTGTAGCTCTAAAACCAAATTCATACTGTTCCCAGTTTCAAATCTTTTCTTTAAAGCATTGTGGCCTTAAGCCATCCCTTGAGACTGATATTAAGATTGTTTTGTTCAAGAAGCAGAAGTCCCGACTGCTTTTCTGTATCTCATTCTTTAACAACTGGGACCATTTGCTGAAGATGAACAAAATAAAAAAGGAGGGAGAGAACATGGCAAAAGAGAAATAGAAGCCAAACTATTTAAATCTATCAAATTGTAAAAAGATTGAAACAAGACTCTTTAAATGGGAAATGTTATGCAACCTTTTTATTTGCCATCTGCCATGTAAAATTCAAATTAAGCATGAGTAGGATAAAATTGTCACATGGGGTTATTTTATTATGCAAARCATCTTGATTTTACAACATCACTGAAATGCTTCATGGAATCACAGCTCTTTAATACAATAAAGTGGCTTTCTCTTTATTGTGGAGTGAGAAAACAAAGAATTTAGACCTCTAATCWACATACTTCATTGCAGTAGCCTACCCTTGACAGACGTACCAACAAAGATGAAAGATTCCACTCACGCTGATAGCAAAGCTAAATGTTTAATTTCATGAAAGGTCTCTGAATTTGATCCCAGAAACAATGAGGACTTGTTAACAATATTTTAYATAGCAATTGGGTCTCTGCCTTTAAAGAGTAAATGTTTTACRAGAATTGCTAGACTAAACTGCAGTGCATCATGTATAACTCTAGATTTTTGGGGTTTTTTTAAGACCATGTTCTTGGTTCTAATTCTTGTTTGGTTGACCAAAATAGAGAAAAAATGAAGAGAAAAGATGAGCTGTCTCATAAGGGTGTTTATTGCAAGTAATTTATGTCACCACAATACTTCAAAGTCAACCTATTGCTCTATAATGCACATCAAATATTCTACTTCAGCACAGAAAAAGAAGTCTCACAAAAATAAATGCATTACATAAATAGTGAAAAAGGAGAAAATGGTTATGGAACACTGGAATCATAGTATTTAACTCCATACAGAAGTGCATTGTTCACCATATTGGAGTTTAATTTTATTGGAGTCAAAAGCCCAGGGAGCCTGTGGTGGATGCCTGATAGCCACTGGTAGCAGGTCTAATAACTTCAGACAGGGTGACCACACCTCCCATCTTTGTCCTGAACAGGGGAGGTRGGGATGGAAAAGTGCTCAAGACTGCTTCATCTTCAGGCAAGTCACTCAAGCACTGTCCTCCAGCCCTTCCCTTTGCTCACAGACCGTGGTTGGGAGGCTGGCTGCCAGAGMCATTAAGCTTTTTGTGTGCAGCCACTGAATGGAACTGGCCTCTTACCAGCAATGCAATGGCTCCCACAAATTGCCTTCAGGATCCCCCCACAGGCAACTTCCTGGCGAGACTAAATTATAACTATAAAACTTTTGCTTATGTGGAAGACACCAGGTTTTGTTGCACAAACTTGGGGCCACATAGATGAGTTTCTGCTGGCATCAGGCTAGTACTAAGTGCTTCCTGGGCTCCCTGTATTGCAGTGTGGAAATTATTTTTAGGATGCAAATAGACTTCTCTAAAAGGTTATTCTTTAAGCCTTGCCCATGTGGATTGCAATTCCTCAGAGACAGAACTCATAAAACCTGTTTCAGTCCTTCACAGATATATTTTTATGGGCAGTGAGTAGCTCACTACCAATGACGTTACAGGCTAGAAGGTTATTAAAGCTCCATGGAATGTGACTAAAATAACATAATCCATGTCCATCTTACTGGTTTATCTTCATTCAACACAAGGAATGTTTCAAAGTCAATCACTCTGAAACACAGTGCTTCTGTGTAAGAGATCACCTTGCTTCACAGCCCCTTGATCAGCAMAGCCAAGCAGAACATCATTGGCCAGCCTCTGAACAATTAGGATTCATATCACAACCATACAACAGAAGACCCARTTACAAGATGCACTCTGCTTCTGTCCAAAACACTTTAAACCATTACTTCCAACAACTGGAGTGCCAACTAACTTATTTTCATTAGTGCTTACCTATTGCTGTGCCAGCTTTGCAATTAAAACAAAACCAAAATAAACTTGCCAGCACTTTTTACTTCCAACAATCATTTCTCCTGCTTTTAACAGAAGATCAATGCCAAAAGCTGATGCAACTAGAGACAATYACTCTGCAAAACCAAGGTTTGCAAGACAGCACTTTAAAGGTGCCCTYAACCTTTTCATCACCTACCAGTTCTTGTCCAACAGCAGGTCCAGCAGAGTGTGACTCCTAGTCATTTCACTGATCACCTGCATGAAGAATTGTTTTGGAATGCTTTAAACTCATCTCCTGGTTTCTAGCACCCAGCTGCATTTCCCTTCCAGAACATTGTTTAAAAGATAGCCATGAGTACTACAGCCTGCGACTGAGGCCCTCCCCAGCTACCTAAAGGCAGCAGCACCAACATTTCTATCGGTTTTGTCACCTGCCCCAAGCCATGCTCCATGCTTTACAGAGAGCACAATCCCTCCTCTTTAGATCCTGCCACTAGCTCAGTTGGTCAGAGCATGATGCTAAAAACACCAAGGTTGGGGTGTATCCCTGTATGGCCATTCACTTAAAAGCTGGACTTGATGATCCTTGTGTCTCCTTTCCAACTCAGAATATTCTGTGATCTGTGACATGTCTATTCTCTTTTTTCTCTTTTAACCCAGTAAASGGTCTGAAATGCCTCTTGAGGCTCTTTAGCTGACAAGTCCCATGCTATGCATGGCCTGACAACAAGCCTAGGGGGGGATTCTCACATGCTGCGTGCTTACTCTGCTGTCCATAGTCTGCTTTGCTGCACAGATCATAACAGATAAGTGGGGAAAATGGTATCATACTTTTTAAATAGCTTTGTTTGGGAGTATGTTAAAAGGGGATCACGGGCAGTTTTATTTTGAGGCCCAGAAAGCAGAAAAATAGACTGAAAAAGAATCCACCAACAAATACACACGATTTTCTGACTTCTTGGTCTAACATCACTGTAAAGCTGAATATTTTTTTTTTAAAGTTAAAACAGACGTGATTTGCAGAGAGGTCTCAAGAACCAAATTACTGGGAACCGATTGCAGCCATCACTATAAGATAAATTATTCTTCTTCTCAATGTCCTCACACAATACAGACTATTTTGGACAGGAATTAAGCTGTCTGTACAGCAKACAAAGTACCACAACCTCCACAGCTCTCCAACAGGCTATTTTTAAAACTATTTATCAAGAGAAACGCTATTCTTTGCCATTTTTTAACATTCACATACAGCATAAAAAATCTGTCAGATCTTTGGACACACAGATCTTTCCACACCACATTTCTATACCATCTTGAACAACAGCACCTAATTCAAGATAGCACCACATCAGTGCCACTATGCAAAGCCAGAGAGAATTACTCTCTATTTTTAAAGTTCCAAAATTCACTAACAAAAACCAATGCCAAACCCACACATTTTCAAACACAAATGAACAGTAATTAATGTCACAGTGAACTGATACTCATATCTGCATAATTAGCAGTAGGTAGTCCTAGCTGTCATATCCTCCTACCCTTCTGCAAATTTAAGAGCAGTCTAAATTTAGCTATACAAGTTAAATCTCCTGCTATTGCTACATCTAGACTAAGAAGCAACTATATTAATATTCTTATATATAAGTTAATTTGAGATAGTAGCAAGAAAAAAGATTAATTTGCACCCTATACAGAAGTTTGTTTTGTCTACGTTTGACTGTACTTTGATGACACTTAGAATCTCACAAATCARTAAGAGCTGATCCTGAGTTGGGAGTTCAAGACCTTTTTATCTAAATTCTGTTGATAAATAATGTGAAACAATAATATGAATTAAGGAGTTCTGGCKTTTATTATTTTCTGGTAAAACAGGAAAAGATTATTTTTATTTTGGTAGAAGACTAGGCCGACGTAATTAGATTGTGGTAAACACGCAATTTGTTTGCATTTGCAAAATGTGTATCACTTCATTCTTCCCCTCACAGCTGAGCTCAATGTATGCTAGAATAATAGTGTGGTTTTAAGACCAAAACAATTATCATTCTACCTTGAAAGAATAGAAGTTATATTGAAGAGGACAGACCACTTGTCAAATCCTTATTTGGAAGAAATTCAGGTAACAAGCTGAGTTACGTGTGAATATGATTATTTGGGAAAATAATTCTGATAATATTGTAAACATTAAAAAATAYAGAGGTTTAAATTATCTTCTCCTTGGAAGAATTAATGTTATATTTAGATGACATGAATTTGTCTGCGATGGTCTCAGATCTCTGCTAGAACAATAATCTTCTATAGACATTCCAAGGAAATCTCTTAAAGACATGCTAGTGAGTCATCTGGTCAGGAGCTAAAGAATACTGACTGGCTTTAGAAACTGTTCTTCCTCAACATCTAATCTGGGATTAGATATTGTAATGATTAAGAGACTGTAAGCAACCTGGGAGAAGGACACTGTACTCCAAGTAGTTCATGCATCACGTGGTGCTACTGTGAGTCAGGCTGTACATCTTCAGCAGGAAGCTAAGTAACATATTTGCGTATGCTAAAAGCTTCTTTGCACAGYACTAGTACTCAAAGCTCCCACCCCATAAGCACTTCCTCCTACACAAAAGATCTGCAACCCCTCTTTAAGGCAAGAGACCATTATGCATAAATTTAAGCCTATTCAGGCTCTTTATCAGAGATTGATCTGAACTGACTAACAAGTCCCTAACTGCTACAGAACAAACRCTTACTCTTGGTCTGTATGACAAAATGGGAAAATAAGGCAAGTTGTAGGGACAGACAGAGCAGAAACCAACTGGATTCCTCTAAGTACAAATAGAGGAACTGTATTACTTTAGTGGAAAGAAAATGCCTCTTCAATTATAACACTATCATCCAGAAAGTCTTAAAAATGTTCCAGATTCACCAGTGTCTAATTGCWACTACAGGACAAGTCACCATTCACATCCCCCCAGAAAAGCTCTCAAAAAAAGGCTTATGAGAGCTTCACTTCCTAAGTGTGTGAAACAATGGAAAATTAATAAACTATACTGTTACATGTATGTTTTCCATATTTATTCATAAAATTACTTTTAGAGGTATCCTGTATTGTTTTTAATAGATAYGTTGTATGCCTGATGAGATCTGAAGCTTACCGTATCCCACAGACCATTAAGCATTAACAATTCCTACCACAAAATATTTTGAATACAAAGAAATGCTCAAGATATTCCCTCTCTACCTCACCAAGTCCCTGATCCTACMAGAGAAGATATGACAGCCCCTTCCCCTACAGCTGCAGCAGGCCTGAGGCAGCTCTGGCTGTTCTTGTTAAGAGAAGGCCACTCAGCCAGCTGCACATAATTCTACACCACCAAAGGCAGCACACCACCAAAACTCACTGTAACAAAGGAGACAGCCCACGTTGTCATGCTCCACCCTGCCCTTAAAGGCAAACGGTGGAAAATATTTTGCATTTGTATTCCTCTTCTTCCTTTTGTTTAAGCCATGCAAGTGACCTGAAATAATAAGCATGGGCTGATTAATTACTGCAGTGCTCCCTTCTGCAGAGCTGAAAGGTCAGTTGGGGTAAAAGCAAAGGGTGACATGACGAATAACACCAAACACTCCTGTTTTTAAGTAGCCACCTTGTTCAATGAACCACACACAAAACAAGAAAGGCTGCTTTTCACTATATGCTCTCAGGCTTAAATGGACCAGCTGARAAATAGTTATTGAACTACTAACTCTAAAGATGGAGAAAAAGCCTTACATGGGYCTCTCTCCCAAGGCTAAGTGCTAATGGCATATTAAATATGTAGACATCTTAGTGCAGATTTCTAAGGATTTCTCTATATTTACATAACAGTTGGCAGCTCTCTCATCTGTGGTTGGAGTTTTTTGTTTGGGTTGATTTTTTTTCTTCATAAAACCATCTGCATCAGTGTACTTGTTTTCAAGGTTTTGTGTAGAAGAGGKGTTCAACTGCATCTTCTCTTACAGAGTGCCATAGACATCATTAGTACTCTTTTGGGTACGAGGACAGAGATGTAACAATTAGCAGCAACCATCCCAAAGTGCTTTAATCTGAGACTGCAGTTTAGAGCTGATTTCAACACTTTCTCTGACATGACTTTGTTACATTATTGCAGTACTTGAGTGTTGAAAGGCAGACAAACAAACAAGTGTATGATTTTCAGAAGCTCTTTGTTTCATACTGAGTAAGGACTACAAAGGAAATCCAGTGAGATCAGAGCAAGGCAACACTGGATTAAGTCAGAAAATTTAAACATTTCAACAAACAAGAAATATTTCATTCTCCTACTCAAAAGTGGTCCTCCTTTTTTAGCCATGAGGTAAAGAAAATTTACAGGGAAGAAGTTTCTACTCCAGCAACCCCCAACAGTCCTCAAAGTCACAAAAGCTAATACTGAGTCCATTCCTAATTTTGCCATCAATAATATCAGTCTTTACACAGAGAAAAAGTAACTAGAGAGCAAGCAGGTGTTTCGAACTGGCAAGATGGTTATAAATAATTTGGTTTTTAAGGTATATAATTAYCAAATTCTTACATCACTTACTTCAGAGACGGTAACAAGAGAAGGCATACAGACAGGCAGAGCCATGCAGATTAAGCAATGAAAATGTTAATTAAGAAATTTATAGAAAGGAAAGAAAATAATACAGTTCCTCTCCATTAGCACGTGGAGCCCTGGGCTCAGTCACCACATGGTGAGGAAGACCCTTCTAAAGGAAAAACGAGTAGAAAGCAGAGCTCCGGCTTCAAAAGGGGGAAAGAGAGAGTCAAAATTTCTTTGTGCTGTTTCCTGCCCTCACTCTTGGCACATCCTTCTGCATGCTCAGGGTACAGAAGTAGCCATCTAACAAAAGCAGGGGTAGATGTTGATGCTAATGCATACTCTACACCACATCAGCTCCCAAAGCGCTCCGTGGCCAATGTGTCAGCCAGCTTCAAGGCTGAAGCAATGAGCAAAGATCCTTATAAATCTAAATTTGCTTGCCTTGGTTTTATTTTACAGGTGCTTCCTTTATTGCAAATATACATATTTCACCATGACTAGACAGAATATGTGAAATGGTTTTCCCTGGACAGACGAACAAGCTTGAAAAATCACGGGCACATCACCCACTCCAGGCTGACAAACTAGACCAGAGAAGACACTAAATCATGTGGCAGGCTCCTGGGAGTCTGGGGACACAGCTTCATTAAACAGAAAGAGCTTGCTAGCACTGACCAGTCCTAGTTAATTACCCAACCCCACTACCTTGGTCAGCCATGGCAAAAACATGTAGGAGCAGCCATGTTGGGGTCTTGCTGCRATGGCCTCTGCAGGCCTTTTGCAGTGCCAGTGTGCCTGGAGCTCCAGGCTCTTTAGATCTCTGAACCCTAACCCRAAGTGGAACCCTAACCCTAGCCCTACTTAACTACCCAACCCCACYACCTGGGCTGGCCATGTCATAAAGATTTAGGAGCCACCAAGTTGGACCACGTCTCACTGGTCCACTGTGAAAGTACAGAATGAGCCAAAAGACAMAAGAGTGTCAAAGCCTCCTCTACAGGTTATGTTTAAGTCTGCTGTTGTCCTATGGAATATGACCTTTGCTTCCATGTGCGCATTCAGACTATTAAAGGGTGCATGATTAAGAGCTACGTTTGCATTTCGTACAGCTGAGGGAAGGACTTGGTTATGATTTAATAAACAAAGTCACTGGAGTGCCTCCTCCGAAACAATGCACAAAACAATGGCATGCTTTAGCATAAATACACTGTATTTTCCTCAGCTAAAAGCACACAGATAATCTGCGACTGCAACAGTAGCAAGTTATAGCTCAATAACCTAGTTTCTGAACTACTCATCTGGCAGACCCAGCAGCAGTACTTCTTGTTCAGGACATTCCTAATGGATGTAACACATTCAAACCACCTACTCCCTGTTTAATATCCCTCTTCATACACTCTTTGCTTGCTCTGCAGTTTGATGCAATAGTGTAGCTAAAGCAGCATTAAGAAATTGAGAAGAGGGGCATGTCATCAAGATGAAAATCTCTCTCAGTAAAATGAGTGGGAAAAAAAAAAAAATCTGTGTCCCATCACCAGCTTTTCAAAGATTAGATCTAGCATGTGCCAACGGGCCTAACAGTAACCTGTCACTGAAGTCCAGAGAAACTCAGCTTCTCGAGTGACTGCATCTACAAGRTGAGCTCTCACCTCCTACACACCTTCTTAAGAATCACCCAGATTGTCCTAAATTTTACTAGGAAGCAGAAACCCTCCCARAATGCTAATACATTTTCACATGTGTATGGTCTTGCCAAGATGCCAAAGTTGCTCTTTTCCAAGCACTATTTGCCCATGTAAGAGCAATAAACTAAGAACACTAAAGCAGGCTTTGCAGTAAGAGCCTTAGAAAAACCAGATACTGCGARCTACCAGCCTGAAGGACTTACTCAGCTTTCAGTAAAGAATCTCTCTGACATCTCTTGAAAAATCTTCTATATTCTGGTATACATTTTATCCTTCAGCTTGTTAGGAATGACCTTCACTGATAACCAGGGGAGCATAAGGAAGGTCTGAATATATCTCAAGACATGTTAAAATTACCTATCCAAAAAACAGGCTTCACTACTCCACAGTTCAGGTCCTTTCTTTACCTGCTATCAAGCTGTTTAATATTCCTCTATCTGTAAATACTACCTCAATTTCAGCCCATTGAGTGCTGCAGTTGGTGACAAAACTGAGTCAGAAGGCAGGTGCAAATGCTTGAGCACTCGTGCAGAGTGGCGGAGAAAAACGGGAGCCCACGTGCATCCTCAGATTTGTGGGTAGTGCCCAACTGAGGCTGTAACTTGGGCTGCACTCTTCCTGTCACTGCTGAACACGATATATTCCCTTGAAATGTGTGYATTTGATAAACAGATAGTAGAAGAGTCAGAACAGGGTTTTGTGTTTGTTAATTTTAAAATCATTTTAGTGCAATTAAGATGTTAATTCAAGGAAAGGCTGTTGCTTCTGTGTCTGTGGGCTCAAATTAATCTCTGGTTAACTTCTGGAATACACTAGGGATAAAAATTTAAACTACTAAGTGACTTAACTGTAAAAACCTAAATGTGTGTCAACACTTTACCCTTCCATTCATTTGCCTCCTTTTACAATGAAAAGAATGCAGGAAACAAGCACACTGAAATAGTACATGCTCCTTTCATTAATCACCAGCTATATTAGATTATTTCCAGTTATTTGGAGAAGAACACCAACGTTTTGTCATCATCTCYAGATACACTACTGTAGCTGTATGGAAAAAAACAGGCAGCTGACCTCTTAAAAAAGAAAATAYATGTCTTAGTTCTAGACAAGACTAATAACAACATCCTCCTCTGCACACCTCAATCCTCGCCGCCAAGGTGTTCCTGGGTTATCCTGCTACACAGTTAAACCAAAAAATTCAGTTGAATCCTGCGTTCAATTAGGTATTTCAAGTATTACAGGATGTGAAGATTTTAGCTTTGTATTTTTCCTTTCTCCCAGAAGGAAATGTTGGGAAGTTAGTTGAGACCAACTTCCAAATTCCAATATAGTCTGGAAAAGACAAAACACAAACTAAAAGAAATAAATCTATTTTCTCAGTATTCAGAGGGACTTCAAGACTCCCCAGAGCCTTTTTTGTTTTTAAACAGCATTTAAATAAGTTTTCACTTCCAAATTCAGTGATGCATCCCTGTGTCATGACATTGGTTTCAATACCAGGTAAAAACGCAAATCCTAGCTTGGGATTTTAACTCACTGTAGCCATCTGTTTCAAGAGGATTATATGGATTTTTTAAAGTACTAGACTCATTAAAAATAGCAGAGAGCCATTTCAAATGCTTTTTCAGGTACCTTGTGTTAAAAATACCACTTAARCTTGAAAGTCAAAGCTACACGACCCTGTAAATTTGCTGTGTCTATTGACGTCCTCTGATGTCATAGAAAACCCAAAATATTGTAATATTGTAAAAATGTTAGTAAAARTAGTACAAGTAAGAGATATTCATTAACATCTCCACTTTTATTATTCATGACTAAAGGAAGCATTTGTAGTCACTGTCTAAGTCTCAGCTATCCTCAGGCTTTCGTTTAATACCAAAATTATAATTTCAAATATGGCAGAACTTAAAACACTGGTTCATTTTTATTTTGACAGCTTAGTGATAAAGTTTTCAAAACTAGGAAGAGAACACTTCCAAAGAACATTTGTTACCAAATGAGAAAGTCTCATCTTCCTTCATGCATTGACTGCATACTTTCAGTGAACAAACAGGCAGGTGGATAAATGTCTTTTTCAAGCTGTTTTGTTGCTGGGCAATATGTCTATTTCAAATCTTTTACTGCCTAGGAAAAAAAACCACAGCAATTTTGTTTGTTTTGATTCAGATAGCTGGAACTGATCTGCTTTCTGTCTGAGCTGTGACTTGATCTGCATACATGACAAAAAATTGCTTCTATCCTATCTCCACAGGCAAGCAAACGGAATGGAATTTTTTTTCTTTTTTTTAAGGAATTTATTTTTCTTTTTAATCCAAGAAACCTGTACAATCTCCTTTGTAGGTGAAAGAAGAGACCAAATGAATGATTATGATTTCTATTTGATCAAACAGGCTGTTCAGTTATGGGAGATGTATGATGGGCTTCTCATCCCAGTAATATCACACCTCCCTAATCACAAGCAGGAAGAACTTAAGAGAAGTTAGACTTCAATACATGACCCCTAGTTTTGAAAAGTCATGAGAAACCTTTTAATTCATAGGAATGACACCTTTAGTTGTCCCTGTACAATGCCAACATTCTTTTAATACAGATCTGCTTTGCAACTAGGCCAGAGGAGTGAGAAGACAAGTACTAAGGATGTGCATATAGAAAAAGTGCCTGTCAACGTACAAGCATCTACATGTTCCCTCTCCCTTGCATAATTTTACATTGCCTCCGCCTCTGCTTTTGTTTCCCATAGAAATGTTGGTCTTTGGACACAGGTTTCAAGGATTGTATCAGCTSTGACTTTGTAGCACTGCTTACAAATACATGACAGCAAATAGCAAGACAAGTAAAAAAATTTCACTTTGTAGTATTTTCTTATTTTAAGTACTGAAGAATTCCATACCAGCTGTATATTATTCCTTTCTACTAAAACAACCTCAAAATATAGGAATTTCTGKTTTAATTTGGTTATTTTATTATGCTTATTTTTTAAATGGTCAARTAAAGAAATTCTATCAACCTAAGTTACAACTGCCTAAAGGTTTGCCTTGTTTTTTMTGAATTCGTTCAATCAAGGCCTTGTAACAAAATGCTATCTCTGTCCACATCCTCCAATAATGATTTTCTCATTATATTATACTTCCATTTCCACTTTCCAACATTATCTGATAGCTGCAGAATTCCACTGCTTTTGCAACCAATATTAGTATTTCAGATTAATTCAACTTCTGGAGATTCTGGCAATGATACAACAGATGACAGCAACAGCTTTTCACATCTGAAGTTCCCAATTATGTTTGAAATTACAGTGAGGTGGGTGGTCTCAGCTTGCTTTGACCACTTATTTCCCTCACAATTACTCTGCAGCTCAGTGTCCCCATTTTTCCCTTCCCAGAACTCTCCACTCCCAAGAGAAAAAGCTTCCAATCTAAAAACAGGAATGAAAGAAAAGGGAGAAATTCTTATAAGCATCAAGGAAAATAGTTAAGTGTGCATGTACAGTAATAAGCCATCAGAAAGTGCTAGCAACCCTTTACTTCCAGATAATTTTCACTTGCCCCACTTAACTAATACATTCCATAAACTCCCAGATTATTCATGGTCATAACTTCACAAGGTCATTTGCAGGTTAAAGCACTTCATACTCAATTCACTTTCAGAACAATCCCAATACAATAGCCATGATTTAAGCAAATGAAAGTTGCAGACATCAAATCAGGCCATATTTGCTAGCACCTCTAATTGTTCAACGAGCACAGAAGCATCCTGCCCTGGGGCTGAGCCCTCCGGAATTGCACCACGATGGGCAAGGGCTTAGCAATCACTGCTGTGTGCTAAGGCAGCCACCACAACACAAGACAACATCTGGACATGCTGACTCCTCATTTTGCAGGATCTGTATTGATTTCCACCTCTCCATATTAACTCTAGAGCCTGACATGCCAGACACCAACCGTTGTGGAAAAAAAAAATACTGCTGCAGCTGGCACCTGGAGTACAGAGGATGAAGCAAAGGACCATCTCTGTAKGGGGACTGTGAGCAGTCAATCCATGAGGGGAAATAAGTGTCAGATGAAGATGTTGCACATAGAAAGCATGATAGCATCAGGCTACTATTCAATCTCAGGCTACTTCCAGGTATGTTAAGTAGCACTTAGGGCAAAGGAAATAAAGAGTAATTAGTGATTACTTCAGAGACAGTTCATAGTAAACAAAAAGGGCACCCTTATGACATAACCCWAAGTTTACAGAGTAAAACACAGGAGGCAACTACCAAAGAGTAAAACAAACACACTGAATGACAAAATGAGACAAAAAAAAAGCGTCTCCATCAAAAGTGGTTTAGTGTTTGTTTTCAGCTTTTTAAAAGTAATTTTTGCTGTTTACTYATCAGAAAATAACCTAAATGGAGGTAGACAGGAAAACACAAAATAATACTCTTGCTTTCATGCTCTGCCTGTACAAAGTTGAATAACTAAAGAGATTAAAAGTTACAAAAAGCACCATTCATTCCCCCTTCGGGGAACTGAGGCAGTGCTTCCATACCATAGAACATCTTTTGCCAGTTGGCCTAGAGTGGATGAAGGAAAGGAAACATTCTAATACCTAAGTGGTTATTATTACTTTTGAAATTAGGATGTTGCATTGCAGCTGTCTTAGCAACKGCAGATCCTAGTTTATGTAAAAGACTTCATTACAGACAGACAGGCCCCTTCCTGTTTCGCAGATTTGAAGTTAAAACTGATTAGACTGAATGATGTTGTGAACAAGTAGATAACTGCACTATATATCAAGAGTATGGCTACTTACAACCAAGAAGACAACTTTAGTAATTTGGTGTTTTGGAAAGCAATTAGTAATTAATTACTAAGATATTAACATCAGATACTGAAAAAAGATAAAACCTTCACTTACATAATATATCTTGAAATAAAGAAAAAAATAAAGAATATTGATTTATTAGCAGATCACTCTTCCGCAACTCCTTCCATCATGTTAAACCCCTCACAGTTAATTATAAAGTGAGAGTACAAAGGAAAACCACTACATGCATCCCACAACTGAAATTACATTTGCCATTTAAAAATTTTAATGAGAAAGACATTTAAAAGKTCTTTATCTGGAAATACGAAGAGCAAGGTGCTTACCTATTTCATCCATTATATTCAGTACTGAACACTCATTTGCACTGCAGAGGTCTACTGTGAATCCATAGCATAATCCATATCACGCCATATGCATGGCTTCAGTCTCCCAGCCTACATTTAAAAATTCAGGCCAACAATTTTGCAAACCTGAAGTACAAAAGGAGGTGGTGTCATGGAAGGAAAAGGTGCAGTTTCAGAAAGTGTGGAGAATGCACGCCATCAAGGTATCCTTTTGAGGTCAAAACGGACCTGCTCTCACCATTTCTGGCCCAACATCTGATCAAAATGGAGTTTGTCACATCCACAGCATCATGAGATTATATGCGAGGACAGGGAGGGGGGAGAAGTCTGCGGAGCACTTCCCCGTGCTCTGCGTCAATAGATTTGGGCTTAGCCTCTGTTAAGCAGCTCAAGCCACCGGTTATTGGTGCTGGCAGCTGTCTACCACACTGCCCCACTTCCTATTTCAAAACACACTGCCTGGGAAGGAGGCCTTGGTCAGCCAGCTCCAACCTGCTTCCAAATAAAATGGAGAAGTCAAACAGTGGAGCCTCCATGTTTGCCTTGAACAGCCCTTCAGTTGTTTAAAATACAGTCTCACCCCCYTTTTCAAACAGCTTAATGCAAAGATCAGTTACAGCAATATTAAAAAATCCAAYATGCATTTCAAGATCAAAAACTGAATTGAGATGGGGCCTTGATTTTAACAAAGAATCTTTTCATGTGTACATAAGCACATTGTTTACTTAGGCATTTCCAAGACTTCAGTGTTAAATATAGTATTTGACATCTTAACCTTTCCTGGACATCAGGTAATTCTTGATGTGTTCCTATTAGTGTGATAACAAATGAGCCTTTTCAACAAYCATAATGCAGCCATTAATGTAAGACGTTGCTCAATATTATGGTAAAGCAGTTACTAGCAACTTTGTTACTAGCAACTAGTTACTAGCAACTGCTATATGAGTTCCCTCATCCTCAAAAAAATAAATGCTAATAGCATATTTAATCCAGATTTTAAGAAATACCTGTGCTACAGTGCCACCTTYTCTAMGTCAGATTTAMCTTTACATTAACAYATAAAACCAAACATAATTCTCCCCKGCAATTCCCTCATATATTCTGTTGCAAAATAATTAAAATGGGATTTGTCACACCAACAAAATCATGGCATCATTATACCTCCCATTTCAGTATCAATAGCTAATGAACACACTGGTTCCACACTAATCACTTGCTAAGCCGTAATAACTACTGTACGCATGTAGAACAAAGGCTTCTCCCACCCTCTCTGCATGCTGGCCCATCCCCATGAGCTTAAAAAGGCACACAGAAGTCAAAGCCTGTCCTGCAATGTGAAAAACAGCTGTGTGGCTATAAGCAGGGAGCCTGGGAGAGTGGGATAGAGCATGTGGTCCTGTTAGAGGCATCCCATATACCATCAGCAAAGAAAACCGGCACTTAGCCCCTCACAACTTGGATCTACCTCTTTAGAAGAAAACATTCCTATTCTGTGCTCTTTTTAGCATCCATTTATTCAAATTATTGGTTCTGATGCAAACATTCTGTTACCAATCCAACTGGTAACAAATTTTTGCTGGGGGATTGGTTACTCTGACATAGAAATAGTAACTGACGCTTTAGAGCYGGTCCTGTGACACTGAGCCTAAAGATTTTATGAAATATTAGGGAGGTAGAACTGCTAAACACTATGTAGTTTAAGTTGCAAACTSAAAACAGTAAGAGTGCAAGTATTATTTACCTTTGATTAGGGATACTAAAGAATAACTTTCATTAATTTTATTATCCTTGTTTGGATGATGAGCAGGTAACCTGCTCTGCAAGATGTCCTCTTAAGGTACAGGACATGAAGTATGGAAAGCACACAAACAAAACCAAAAACAAGCTCACTCAGAGTACACCCCAAAACAGCCCACTGATAGTGACTGCAAACCAGAATTAAAAACCTAGGGAGAGAACATGTTAAACTAAAAACACCCCTCCCCACAATGGTTCTAAAAGTCATGTTTGTGTATTCTGATACATTCACACACAGTTCAGATCACATGGCCCGAGGAGGTAAAAGCTATTCTATCACTGACACATAGGGTAAATTAACTGGCTAATTCACTTTCTAGTGCACAGTTCACTGAGCATACAATTACATAAAAAAGGAAAATAAAAACTCAAGCATTCAAGCGTGTGAAACTTGTATGGGTTGCCAGATTACACAGAGGGTTTTTTTCCTTCAATTCTGATAAATACATATACATAAACAAACCTACATCATTCACTTTTAAACCAAATCATATGCACAGCAGTGAGCATATGCCATCCCTCTCTAGCACTGCCAGACAAAAGCTACATCGCCAAAAATAGCCCAGAGTGTGCTGGAGTAGCTGCAGAATGCCCTAGATACATTTAGGMCATAAAGATTGAGCAGCACTAATGCAAGGAAAACTTAGGCACTAAGGTTCATAACAGGCCAGGGCTGAAATGCAGGAGGAAGATGAATTTCCATCCATGAAGCTAATTTTTAACAATGTTATTTTAACTCAGTTTAAAAGGTAGAGTTAAAAGGGAGAAAGCTGTTTTCATGCAGAGCTGGAATGCATGTATATATACACTAAACATTACAGAAAAAGAATGTATTAAACCACTTGGTAGAGGCTTTCTATGAAAAGGCCAGCTAAAAGAAAAAGGTACTTTTAAGAAAAGAATATATAGAGAGTTTACTTTACAGACTACTGTTCCAGCCTCTGGTAGATGTTTCCCCTACTCAGTTTTTGAATTGTTTTTAAAATGGCATTTCTTCCTACTCTTTCTGAAAAGAACAGGAAAATCTAACAGCATTTTTTCTAGATCACCTGGAATACTACAAGCTGGAAGAACTAACATGTGAGGACCAGAGTGCTAAGTGTTTTAGTTCAGTGTCTTTTAGATCAGTTGCTATTGCACGGGGCCTGCTGGCAACAAACAGGCTGTGTCTGTCTCAGGGGTTAGCAGGGCTCATTGTGAGAGCTTTAAACTAGATTCGAAGGGGACAGGGACATTGGCTCAACAGAGATTGGGTGTGGGAAGGGGAGAACCATAGCAACCACCCCAGCAGCAAAAGGAGGCTGAAAAGGGAGCACCTCTAACCAGCTAAAAAGCGGAGACATAACCACAATTCAGGACTATGGGGCATCCCTTTCCATCCCTAAAGGGAT
This sequence comes from Malurus melanocephalus, assembly GCF_030028575.1. NCBI lineage: Eukaryota > Metazoa > Chordata > Aves > Passeriformes > Maluridae > Malurus > Malurus melanocephalus. The sequence continues at coordinate 465,615 of NW_026623632.1, forward strand.
ATTGGTACAATCAAATAGTTCTACACGGTGCCTGTACACCCRTGCACACACTATGAGGAACAAACAGGAGAAACTGGAGATCTGTGCGCAGTCACAGGGCTTTGAGCTCATTGCAGGTATGGAGACATGATGGGATAGCTCCCATGCGATGGGATGACTGGAATGTTGTCATGAAGGGCCATGCACTCACTGTTTGGAGAGACAGACCAGGAAGATGCCGCGGTGGAGTTGCCCTCTATGTGAGRCAACACTTGGCATGTATCTAGCTCTGTCTTGGGCTGGATGATGAGCTATGGGTCAGGATAAAAGGACAGACCAGAAAGAGAGACATTGCTGTGGGTGTTTGCTACAGGCCATCTGATTAGTAGAAGGAAGCAGATGAGCCCTTCTACTGGCAGCTTGAGGCAGCCCTAAAGTCACAGGCACTGATTCTTGTGGGGGGCTGTAACTCCCCTGACCTTTGCTGAAGAAGCAACACAGCAAAGCAAAGTCTAATAGTAGAGGAGGTTCCTGGAAAGCATTGATGACAACTTCCTGTCACGGATACTAGAAGCTCCCACAAGGAATGGTGTGCTACTTGACCTCATGCTACCAAATGGGGAACACCTTGTTGGAGATGTGAAGGTTGGGAGCAGCCTTRGCTGGAGTSACCTTGACATTGTGGAGCTCATTATTAGGGGTGGAGGAAGCAGAGCAACAAGTAAAATTATAACCATGGACTTCAGAAGAGCTGACTTTAGCCTCTTTGGGGACCTTCTTTGAGGAATACCATAGGAACAGGCCCTGCAGGGAAGAGGGATCTGTAAGAGTTGAGATAATTTCCACCAGGGTCAAGAACGATGTATTCCAATGAGAAATTCGGGCCAACAGGGTAAGAGACCTCTGTGGTTGAATAAAGAACTGTCATTACTTCAGCAYAAGCGGGTGTGATCAGAGAGACATCTTCATAAACTTCAGCCCTTTCATTTCAGCAGATTTTGGATGCACTGACAAGCACGTGTGTTTCAGTCAAATACCGAGTGTGACCAGAACTAACCTCTGCAGTGGAGAGAGCGGTGCTGTCTTTCTAATGTGATCCTCCAAGTTACCTCTGAGGAAGAAAGCTCAGTCTGAGTGGAGAGATCATTGCCTATATCAACTGACCGAGACAAAATGGATTTTCCCAGATTAGCAGAGGATTGCCCTACACTGRCAGGCAAGGCTTCACCTTTAGGCAGATGTCGACAAGTAGAAAGACAAGAGGTATTTCCACATATGCCCTACACTACTTACTGACATGACTCTCCAGGTGGGCCTTGTTAGATTGTGGACCACCTATCACTCTTTCTTTGTGTCTATAAATGTTTCCATCATAAATTAAACTATCAGTTATTTATCATACATGTATAGATAGACTCCATTTTTCCCTATTCTTTACTGTTAAAACAAAAAGAGGATATTTTAATTGCTTGCTTTCTGGTAGACAGGAAACAATCACAATTATGGGGCTGAAGAGTCTCCTGGCAAGACATGCTTTTGCTGTAGATTCAGTGTCCTTACAAAATTATTTTAGCACATTAGCAGAAAAAGCTTCTGAAAACCTGAACAAGCAGTCACTTCCTTCCCTGCCAGCAGTAATAACACAATCTAWTTTTTTTTTTCTGTAGAAGTCAATATTCACTGTGACATGAGAACAAGCCAAAGACAGCACTCCTTCACCATTCTGTTGGCTTTGCTCCTGGCCCATTGTGTGAGCTCTGTCCTTACAATTGCACATGCAAGGGTAATGCCCCCATACTCAAGAGCAAGCTAGTATATAAACATCAAAAAGAACAATTACACAAAAGGATTGGTACCGAGAGCAGATCTCATGTTGAAAAACACTCCCCTAACTCCAAAGAGCATTAGCTGAAAACAGCTGAGTGCACTGGCTTAAGACCAAGAACAACAATGTAAAGATCYCTTTTGAAAGCTCAGTCACTTCCATGGCTGTCCTGAAACAATCTGTGCAAGGTGAAATACAGCCAGACAGGGGGGAAACTGGCTGTCAGCTGACAGATACCAGAACTGTTCCACAGTTCCCATTCCTGGAAGAGGAAAGAAACGCACATCTCCCTCAGAGTCCTCATGAACCATCTGCCAGGAGCAGGACCTGCAGGTGATTCAGGTAGTCTGAGACATTTCATTAAATGCTCCCTCTAGCATCTAATGAAGCCTCTCTTGGCTCAACGTGTGATCCAAATGCGCAGAATAATTTTTATTCTCAACTCATAATTACACATTTGATTACATAGTTTGAGCAAGGAAACCTTTTTCGACTATGTTGCCTTAGGATGCCAATTTGGTTTCAAGTATTTCTAAGTGTAGTTTATGTCAGTCTGTACATTTGGACTTCAGTTAGGCCTATATCCACAGTATCCACAGAATCCATGGTTTTTTAGGTTTTTTTGTTGTTTTTTTTTTTGTTTTTTTTCTTTTTTAAATCAGATATTTTGATTAATAATATGATTAGAGGGAAGTTACTTGAGGGTAAGATTTGCTTCCCTCGTACCAGTGTCCTAGAAGAGGAGTGATCTTGAGAGTTATTCCACATATTTATGTACCTAAGCAATGATGTCTGATATACTCTTCAGTAGGAGGCTGTCAGGAGAGTCACAGCTTCCACTGTTAGGCAAAAATAGGCAAGTTTCAGTCATGAGACATTAGCATTAAGCAGCAGTGTATGTAGGCTTCCTTAATAAGAAAGGAGACGTAGAATCCAGAAGCTTAAAGTGCCATTATTTGCAGTTAAGTAGCATTAAAGAAAGAAAAACATTTCTGTTTATTGCCATCATTTTGGAGCTCCTAGAAATGTAGGCAAAAGCAGCTGAAGTTAGTTTCACTAGGGTGTTATTACTGAAAAGACATGGGAACTTCAGCCAACAGTTCCAGGGCAGGCCATTTTCCTCAGGAAGCACATACCTTTGCCCAAATAATGTTTCAGTATAGTGTGAAAATGCTCTACCKATGCTATTCCCATGTACAATACCCATGGGATGCATGTACCCTTTCGACATACTATCCATTCACTTTTAATAAGCACATCTGTATCCAGATGTGACTACACACCTACACATCTTTTCTGTGAGAACTGCTAGGAATTGTGCCTTGCCTAATGTGCTGGTGGCATCTTTCCTCCCAGCTATGTCCCTGTCTCCTAGCAAACAGAATGCCGTGGAAAAAAAACCAGTCTCTTATGCATTTAGTTAAGCTGTATGTTTGGTAACTCTTTGAGGAACTGCTCTGGACTAAGGAATTTGGCRAACAGATTTAAAAAACAGAGCAACCCTATCAAACACAGCAATTACTGAACAGTGAATGGAGCCTGAACAACCATGCAGCAGTTAATTATTTGATTCAGTAGCGGAGTAGGCAGCCTCATTACTCCCCAATGTGTTATTTAAGGCAGTTGAAAGCTGCAGCCAAATCCTAGTCTTAAGGCAGCAGCCTTGTTAGCCCACGTTAAAGTACTTGCCACAAAAAAAAAACAAACCCAAAACGAAACAAAAAACCAAAAACAACAAAAAAAA
>NW_026623632.1:469296-475601 GCF_030028575.1 Malurus melanocephalus
AAAAAAAAACAAACAAAAAAAAAAAACAAACAGAAAAAGCCTCCCAAGCCTCCAAACTTTAGCCAGTAGCTCTTGGGACCAGTTCACTATTAGATAATGCAGACTTAAGAGACCACAAATCAAAGAATTGAGCGTACCACTTAACTTCCTCCATGACAGTCTCTCTAGTCTCTGAGGCACAGGCTAACTGTACCAGTATTGCTTCTCACTTTTGTGTTTGAAAAYGCTGACTTTATACATGCTGGATGACATCCACAATCCATCATTTCAACACTTCTCTCCCTCTGACTCATGATGCATCATTTKCAATAAAATAAATGCACCAGAGTCAAATTCAGTGCCAGGTCCCCACAGTATAAGCAGTGCAGCAAATGATGGTATGGCTGCAAAACAATGTAGACATTTACTGCCAATAGCACAAGAACAAACCCAAGGAATCTGGACCCAGTCCAGCATAGCRTCTCTCCAATTCTTGTAAATGCAGCTTTGATCTCTGGGAAGCTCTGAAGCAAGAGTCAGATGAGCTACTGGCACACAAATAGCCACTATCCCGAGTAAACAGACAGTGCAGGCTTCTGGGAAGCCCAGGTAAGTAAACATTTCGACAAAACAACATTAAGTGTGAAAAGGCAAGATTTCAGGAAGAAAAAACACAATTAAAGTCGAAGTAATTCTTCTTCATAATGCCTCTYTTCCCTGTGCCAGACACTCTTGACCTATCTTCCCGTCAAATCCTAYGGAGCCCTGCTCTCTGATGAGTAGCAGGCTGGGTATTTCAGGACTGAAGTCCTTTGTTTCTCCATACAAGTAATACCAGGCTGTGCTGAGCAGTACTGCCTGCAGTCCTGCCAGCACGCCTCAGCCCTGACTGAGGAGAAGGATGATTCAGATCATTCATTTTACAAGTACCTTGCTCCAAACTCCCTTTMTGCAGATTGCCTAGTAGCCTAATAGTTCCCCATCTGCCAGAAAAAAAAAAAAAAAGAAGTTTTAAAAAGTAGCTACTCCACTGCAAAATTATTGAACTTTTTATAGTTCAGCTATTTTGAGATATGACTAGAGTGCCATTAGGATGTATAGACCCACCAATAATTCAGAAGATAAACAGATCTGGGATTCAAAGGCTGATGAGAAACATGCACTAATTTCTTAAGGCAACTTGAGGAACTATAGCTGTACCTGTCCTTGAGATCTTTCTCATTCTTTGAAATGGATATTGTATGGTTATTTTTTTTCTAGCAAGAATTAGACCACTAATTGTTTCCTTGCAAAATGAAGTTCAGTTCAATAAAGCCAGACAGATGCAGACAGGGCAATAAGTGCTTTCAGTCCATTATCAAGAGAAGAATGTAAGTGTTTTATGTGTGGTCATATTCACTATTTTTTCAATTTACTTCGCTTCRGAAGAATGACAACAGGGACAAAGTTGGCCCAGCCTTTTTAATGRTATTGCACAAGTCTGAACATGCATCTTCTTGCAAGACACCTTTAAAATTCCCCATGCATAACATCTCTTCTTAGGACAAAGTGAGTTCTGCACTACCCATTACACAGGGCAGAATCACAGTCATGCAAAACATTTGCAGCTCTGAAAAGAGTAAACCATTCAGTTGCAACTAATGCATGCAATATTTTAATTCAAGATCAGTAAGCCTTGTTTTTACCTCATACACTTCTAAAATTCTCAGTTTCAACTCCTATTCGGAGAATGCTTTATTAAAAGACCTTTGGAAGAGGTTTTTAAACTATGAGAAAGGATCACACATGTAGTCTAGCTTTTTAGTGCTCATAAACAGAAATACCTACATCCTTTAACAGGTGGACTTCAACTGATACCATCTTTCCAGTTGTGACAGCTGACTACAAAATTCAGTTTACATCTATTTGTAGAGTTAATGACAGCAAGTAATAGCTTAACAGAATTTTTCCCCCACTCTCTTAGAAGGAATGTACTTGACACAACAGAGCAGCAACAGGATCTAGAATCACTGCCTACCAGCTTTGTGTTTCATTTTGYCAAACTTGTGATGCAATCAATAGTGTAACCTGTTCCCACACTCCTTTGGCATTAATAATCTGCCTATGTCTGTATTTGTTTAAGGATTTTGGGAAAAAAAAAAACCACAGCCCATCTCTTCCACAGATAAGTGTTCCTACTTTGTTTAGCTAGAGGAATGACTTAGCAATACTTACCTATTATTCTTTCTCAAATAATCGATTTCAAGTCTTGGAATAATTGTCAATGATATGCTGTAATACACCTATGTCATAGTCTGTGGGTGAAGGGTAGTACCCTACTTTCACAAGGGCAGCACGAAGGCTTCTCTTCACATCCAAAGGATTAAGCACTTAACCACAGCACTGCTTTGTACTTTGTCAGAGAAGTCAGTAGCAATCCTTGCCTGGAAAGCTCTGAGGATCAGCTGACACTTAGGATATCCTCCAAAATGTACCCACAGACAGCAGAAATACAAACACCACTGATGAAAAATGTTTAGCCCATGAGCTTCACCAAAAGCACGAACCACACTATAATATGTTAGAATGTCTTACCTGGGTGGGACAGGGAATGGAAATACTTTACAATTTGTTATTTCCCAGGCTGACTGGGCAGCACTGTGTCTACAAGATTTACCAAAGACATTCAAACCATTTAGAAGACTGTAACACCCATGTACATATCTACATCTCATCAAGTCCATGAATAGGCAATCCAAAGCAGAGGCAGCAGAGGCAGCAAGTCAGCCTGGCAGGCAATCGCCAYTTCCATGTGCTTGGCCACCAGCACCTCAGCATACACAGCTCCTGYCTCTGCGGGCACGTGAAGGGCAGAGCTCAGTGCACCGTGACCATCATGCTATGCAAGTGTCCCATTAAAACAGCCCCACTCYGCAAGCAGCAGTGTGTGAGCAGCTCTGACCAGATGCACGCCACAGCAGCCTGGCCCAAGCAGGTCACAGAGTACAGCACCGGGAAACAGCAGAAAAGGCACAACTGCCAATTAACATAAGCCTCAACGCTCCACTTACTCAGCAGTGAGTTGTATTCAACACAAATTAGCTTCTCTTTCAGTACAAAGTCCCAATTAATCTTAAAGGCATGCGGGACACCAACAGACTCCTGATTTTCCTCATTTTATTTTTCTCCCTTTAAAAAGCAAATCATAAAACATAATCCAACGCTGCACTACTTTGCAGCAGCACAAAATAAAGGTATTGGGAACGTGGCTTTAGCATTTATAATTGCACAGCAGTGTGTTATATAACAGAAAAGCCAGATCTCATTGGATTTTCCCATTTAAAGATCCAAGAGTGCAGTAGAGAGCAAAGGTTTAAGCATATGCACACAGTGATTTCACAACATCTTTTAATACCTGCAAGTAGCAAAGTCTTCTCAAAAATTTACCATCACACCATTTTGTTAAAAAAGTAGTTGTGATACATATCTCACAAATATGTTATACTACATATTAAATCCTTCTGGAAGATACAGTTAATGTTGTGTTTTAGTTTAAATAACATTCAGGCAAAAGGTAAGTTTGACAAAAATATAGGAAGAAAACCCTGYGCAGAGAATGAGAAGTAGATGCGCTGTTGTTCACACATAAGTAGTTAGAACCTCTTTCCCTGGCTGTTTTTCCACAGAGTAATATTCAACAATTCCTACACAGCACGAAATATTTGAGTCAGATGGGAAAGCTTTTATTATAATCACTATTCTCAGGATGTTCTGCAAAAASAAGTTCCCTCTCCCCAGAGAGAGAAACAGATATTTTCCTGTAAATGCTAGTAGACATTATATTTTTCTGTAAGTCACAAGAATTTTCATGCAAAAAGGCAATCTTTGCAGCACAGGTCTCAGAAGGACAGTTAACCAATAACTGGTTATTTTCCAACAATCATTCTCAGAAGACAGTGGCTTTAAAACTAAAAAACAAGCTTTCGAGTGGTAATGCACTACAACAGGTTGCCCATGGAAGTTGTGGATTCCACATCCCTGGAAGTGCTTAATGCAAGGTTGGATGGGGCTCTGAGCAACCTGGTCTAATGGAAAGCTTCCCTGCCCACAGCAGGGGGATTAGAAGAATATGATCTTCAAAGTTCCTTCCAAACCAAACCATTCTATGATTCTCTTGACTACTGCACTTCTCACTCTCTCCYAGCCTATCCCACGTCAGTCCACCGAAGTAGGTCAGGTTGGATATTCTGTGCAGAGAATTTGTTGGGAATGAGGACTGCAAAAGTCTTTCAAAAGTAAGCAAATACCTCCCCTTCTCCAATAAGACACACATTACAATCATACTTTGCTTAAAGGTATTGGTTTCTGCTTACTCCATAGAACATCCCATTTATAAGCATGCAATAACTCTACCAACCCACTTCATTTTAATAAACATCTTGGCTCACTTTAAGGACTGATAAAACATGAAACATGTTTGATGTGGATGAAATGTGTCAAACCACACTCCTTGGAGCCATAAAAAGGGCATAAAAAAGTGAATGGTAATAGGGAGGGTAACCTGTCTCCCTAACACGGATTCCCTTCCTTCTGAAACCTCCTAGGAACTTACCAGATCAGGTTTACAAACCTATATTGCTGTCTCCCCTACTTAAAAAATTAAAACAAAACCAACCACATCCTCCACACCTCCTCCACAAAAAAGCCAGAAACACAGAAGAGGGCAATGACATCTTAAAAGTACTCCTGCCATGAACTCTACTGAAAACTGGCCAGCAGAGTGACATCCGCAAACCTTCTTGCCTTGATGTATAAGGGAGGAAAAAAAAAAAAAAAAGCTTTAGTCTGACCATCTGGGACTAGATTTTAATGGTAAGAGCTTGTTACTGGCAGTTATCAAGATCTTTTTGAAAAGAAATGCTAGGAAAAGTTAAGAAAAGTACATAATSCAAGCCCGGAGTATAAAAAAGACCAAACAGCAGCACTTTGAGAAAGTGTAAGCTAAATCTTCACAGAGATTAGTTAAGGGTTCCCTTAAAGGAAATTGCTAGTAGCAGCAAAACACACTGAACTGTTTACAGCCAGGCATTAGCATGGCCTGTTTGCAGAGCTAAAATGAAATCACCTCTGCAAACCTTGGGGTCAGGAGTCTATTCAGAACTCTAACACTGTAATTGGTGAGATTGTGGCTCCATTTCTCAGAAAAGGAAGAACAAGCTATCATATTATCACCTTAAATATTTCAGTCCTGGAATGCTGTTCATCATGCAGATGCCACAAACATGTGAAATCAGGAAGGAATTAAAYAGAAGCCTAAACAAAAAGGGAGGCATCTACAAGGATCACTGTGCTGTGAGCAGCAGAGTCTGCACAGGACTGCTTTCYTTTACTCTGCATCAGTTACTGCCTACAAAGTTGAACATGCTGTAGTGAATAGCCAGGTTACTTTGCACACAGCCTTCAGGGACACTGAGCATGTGAGGTACAGTTTACAGCAGCAATTCACCTAACTCACCTAACCTAAGCTATGGTGAGGCTCACAGAAACTCCCTGGACACAAACTGTGAGAGTATGTTTCTCAAACTTGAGAATAACCTGGTTAAAAAATACTGGCACAGAAGTAGATAAATATATTATGGAATAATTCAGAAAAAACAGAATTGAAAGTGTAAGAACATACCAAAACACTGAAAATCCAGGCACGACAAGGACAAACTGCTTGGTCTGCAGCCTGGTTTTATTTCCAATACCTCACTCAGCAGCTGGTTGTTACTGTCATTTCTGGTTTASAGATGGCAACTGCCATCTGCTTTTTACTTTACCTCTTATTTTGCAGTTCAGACTGCAAGTAAACACATCAATACCACAGTTAGGTGGCTASAGAAAGTTGTTTGTGTTTAAAAAAACACAGCAAAACAAAACCTACTTTTTACTCCTTTGCTTCAGGGAATAAGAGAGTGAGGTAAACATGTTTTCATTTTTCTAGCAAAAAGGAATGCACATGAAAAGTGAAAGTAGTATTATCTATAATTTGTATGAACGACATGTCAAAGATGGGGTGTACATTCCTTAATTAATGTATTGTTACAACTGAGAAGGAATGACAGGCGAGAAGGTTCAYCAGATGGTTTTCCACCACTGCCACTACTGCAAGACATCTCTGTCTTCAGAAACAGCTCAAGTGCATTTGGTGTGATTTAGTTCAAATTTAGAACAGTTGAAATGCATGTGGTGTCTTAGCATACAAGCCAAAATTCAGTACTGTAATTTTCCCCAGTGCATTTAGTCAGCATGCAGGCAATAAGGAAATTGACTTAAAAAAAAAAAAAAAAAAAAAAAAAAAAAAA
>NW_026623632.1:475654-623123 GCF_030028575.1 Malurus melanocephalus
AAAAGAATGACTTCTCATGTCAAGGGCGGGTAACTGGATAAACCTGCATTTCCAAAACAGCTTTCAGAAAAGCTTCCTGAAGCAGAATTGAGAAACAAAATAGCTTTGTACACTAAGATACAACAGTATGAATCAAGTTCTGTCAGCACTTCTATAATAAGCCTTGCCTGTGCAGGAGTTTAAAATGAAGCTGAAAAGGATCTGGAATTGAAGAATGAAAAAAAACCCAGACCAAACACCTAAGCCCCTTCAGCACATTTAATAAAATGTTTTAGAGTGCTGTGAGATTTTAAGTCGAGGACTTTTCACTGGCCTTTCAGCTGGCCAGATTGTCTCTGCCTAGGACATCTGCACTACAACAAGCAATCAATTCAGGACTCAGGCATCCTACAGAAAACTTAGTTTTGAAAATTTTACTTGCTCAATCTTTTTCCTTATCGCCTCGCAGGAGAAAGACARTAAATAATGTTTTCTGTGTCATTCRCTATCCTCAGATCTTTCASGGAGCATCCCTGTTCTTGAAAAGGAGAGAACATTTTTAGCACAGCACACCATGCRATAGGGGGTGGGTATGGCACTACGCTGCAGCAAAGCTCTTCTGAATACAAAATTCCACCAGCAGGAGTATTTCCTGACTGCAGGGGTGTGCAGTGGCACCAACCTCTTTCCAAAACCCTCCAATGCTAAACAAAAAGCCAGCAGCATATCACAGAAGAGATCTGTGAGTARTTGTCCCTGGTATGCCAGACTGCAGAAGGACAGTTGTTCCTCTRTCAGCTTCAGAGGTAAAAAGAAGACCCATAAAAATTTTGATTGTGAAAATAATAAATAAATCAATATCTGTGTGAGGACTAGGTCAATTAGTGGGCATGACTGGAGGTTCAGACTGTAGGGGTATTAAACAAATKAAATAAAGACTTAGGAGCAGGTGGCCAGCAACCAAACTACAAATTCAGTCTCTAAATATGCTGAGCCCCTTCTGGGAACTCCAGTACCTTGACTATTTCTCCTGGATTGTCGAGCAGTTTGGATAACTCTCAGAACAGGAGGCAAAGAGCCAATTTGCCTAGGAGTTAAATTAATTGTAGATTATAGATTGTGTACCCAACACACACCACCGAAGACCACTTACAGAGATCAGGGACCAGCTGTAAATCAACAACTATGACTTCTAAYGGGAAACTCTTGCTTTCCCTGATGCCAGCTCTACAGACACTAGTACCAGAAAAGGAATGGTGCTTCTTCTGACTGAATTTTTGTTCCTGAGTAATAGACATCAACTGGAAGATTTCTATCATTTGGAATCTCTGCTATTTGCCACATTTTGTATCTCAGCAGATACCTGTGCTTGATTTGTTCCAGCTCTTAATTCCAAAACCCAGTTTCTTCTTGTTGACATCTGCACAGATAACTGCATAAAAATGTGCAGAAATACAGCTAATCCCTGAGAAAAAAGTTTCCTCAACTGAGCTGAAGAACAAAACTAGGCTTTGACAGATCTGAAACAACTGGATGAAAATCTATTTCTCCAGAATAAAAGGGAACAAAAACTTCAACAGACATGAAAAGACAATCTTGTACCATCATCCCATTGGAGCTATACAAGCTATTGATCTAATTCAAAACAACCCAAGAGTTCCCCAGCACAAATACACAGAGCACAGCTACAAGCCTGTGTCAGTACTGACAGAACAGTCCAGTTTTCCACTGGTGTAGCCTGCGCCCCTTGTCTCTTCCACTAGTACAGGGACACATTTTTACTTTCTGGAGAAACCTGCATCCAGGTTATGATGCAGTGACCTGCCTTCTGGAACTTTGCTTACTCTAGCCATTATCAGCAAGTTAATCATTTAAAGGAGAAAGTGAAGCTAGCATTCAAGTGRTTCTCCTCTAAAACTGCCAGCACAAAAAGAAATTTTATACCATCTGTATGCTATCCCTCATCATTCCTCCCTTGAACCTGACTAAGCAGTTATGCTACATCTGTACATACATTTATACACTAAGATGGCTTGGCACAATTTGGCTATTCAATGGCTCTCACAGTCAGACCTATAAATCAATGAGAGCTTTATGCAGAATTTGGTAAATGTCATTCCACTTCAGTGAAAATGAGAAGTAATTGACTTCTAGCAACAAGACCTCAAAGTCCAAGTTTTAGAGTACTCCCATAATTTCACTGCTAATGTTTCATCTGCATTTTACTTGCTTATTAAACATTGCCCCTTAGCCCCTTTACACCTTCATTACACAAATCTGATCCACAGACATCAGTGTCCATTCATTCCATGCTTCAACTCAATGCGGCTAAAAGTTGTGAGTTTCAGGTAGCGCTTGGCTGCAAAAACCGTGCACTGTGAGATGCACCTTCAATGACTGAAAGCAGTTCATTAAAAGAGAGCAAATCGCATCAATCATTGTGGCATTTGTTCTGCCATATTACTGTTGTGGCCTGAGGTTGGGTCGGCTACATTAAATACTACCGTAACATGTCTCACCAAATAAACAAAAAAATCCCACTGCCACAAATCACTTCTGAAGAGACCGCTGATAATACTACAAGACTCTTTTGAGATACTTTCATTCAGAACYCTTAATTCTCAAATAACAGAAAAACTAGACTTCCAGTTGTAAAGWACAGGCTGAATTTAAAGAAGCAAGAAAAATTTTAAAAGGCACAAAAATTACTCTGTAGGTAGATTAGAAAGCAAAGAATGCACACATGTGAGTTTGTGCAGGAAGAAAAATCATGCATTCCCACTGATTCAGCTGATCCTAGTAATACACAGAGCTCCATCACCACTCATGGCCAGAAGCAATGCTCCAGGCCAGTGCTCATTAATTTCTCTGGAGTTCAATATGACAAGCAAAAACTTCCCCCTTAAAAATAAATCCAGACTTCTAYGTACCCAGATAACAAAGCAGCTTAGAAGGAGTGAAGAGATACAGCAGTTTCTCAGCAAGCTTTGCAAACRGCAGCAAAAGCACCAAGACTCTTAACAAAACCACAATCACAAAAATATCAGGAGATCAAACTGCAGCATATTTCYTTTAAAAACATGTGCTTAGTTATAGCCTCAATTTTTCACTGCAAAATGAAAACATGGTACTACCTAGGCATGTGTAATGCAGTACAATGGGACACAGAAATCCATTTCTTCTTGCTGTCAACTTATTCTAAAGGCATGTCACTKTGTAAAGTCCTCAAAAGAATATTATCTGCATATTTTCAGAGAAAAAAGAATGCAAAAAGACCTTAGAGAATTTCAAGATTCTTGGACAGATCTGTCACTTTCCAGGTTTCTCTCTCTCCCATAAGAAATGGCTATGAACCTACATTCCCTTTACATCTATTTTCCACACAGAATCATATTCCATGTTTTTAAAGTCATGACTTTTACRGAGGTAAAAGTAAATAAGGAAAAAWCTCCACTGCTTGCTATCAATCTTTCATGAGTGGTGTTTCTTGTACAAAGCTTTCTTGAGAGTTATCTAAAATAAACTGAACTCGTCTTTTCACWACTTCAACAAGCATCCTGTCCTGCAAGTACAGTATCCAAATGTTACATCCTGTTCACCCCAGGACAGTTCTGCTGAACASTATAGTATTGTTTAGATCTTGGTTGAAATATCCCTGTTTACTTACAAAAAAGTTATTTTGCAAAATTCAATCTTTCCTTAAAAGGAGTTATCCTCAGTTCACATACCAAGTTAAACTGAATACACTTTAACCAATAACTTAAACTTTCAGGACATTTTCTTTTTTTTATTTTTGTCATCAATGTACTTGATGTCAAAAATGCTCCCTGATCACATGAACAGACTGTTTCCCTCCCAAAAAGTAGTCATCAAAATAACTKATCACAATCATCAGTGGAAGCCTCTTCTCACAGAGTTGAGCTAGAAGTGTAAGGCGATTCTTACCGAGCACAGATAAGAACTGTCAGTAATCCCAGCACACACTTTGATGAACAAGCTATGTTACAGCACAAGACAAGTCCTCAGACCTTGGACTTTCACTCTGAAAGCCAGAGGGACTGAACAAATCAGATCTGCTTCACTGGTCTGCAGACATATTCCCTCCTATCCCCCAGACTTCCAGCACAGCCTCTTTGCTTTACTGCTAATAAATTACTTCATGTTACAATCTCTTTGTMATGGTTACAAATGCAATGTTTCCTGCTACCTGCAACCTATTGCTAGGAATGGGGAAACTCTAAAAACAGAAGCATCAGTTTCCTGAAAAAAACAGATGCTCCTTCTGTAACCCCAGCAGCAGCACGGTAAGCAATAAATATAGGGCTTTATTCAAAGAATGTACCTTCCAGACACCTTGAGAGTTGTTTTTAAAGACCTCATTGTAGTCTGCGGCTGCTGCATGAGGGGAAGAAGAGGGGCAGGCACTAACCTCTTCTCTCTGGTGACCAGTAACAGGACCCAGGGAAAGGCCTGAAAAGGTGTCAGGGGAGGTTCAGGTTAGATATCAGGAAGAGGTTCTTAACTCAGAAGGTGACTGGGTACTGGAACAGGCTCCCCAGATGAGTGGYCACAGCAYCAAGCCTGACACRGTTCAAGAACTACCTGAACAATACTCTCAAGGCCCATGGTGTGACTCTTGGGGATGATGCTGTGTAGGTTCTGAAGATCCTTCTGGGTCCCTTCCAACTCCCCTTTTTCTGTGATTTTGTAAAAAAATGTTCAGAAGAATCACAGATACTTTTGGACCCTTCTTCTCCYGGCCTTGGCTAGCAAAAGGAAAAGGGAAGCATGAAGAAGTATTAGCAGAACTCACTGGAAAGTGCAGGATGCCAAACCACATCATCCAGGTTCTCAGCCCTGCCCCTTTACACAACCAGCATCATAATGAGAATTGGGACCTTTCCTTCATTCTACTCACTCTTTCCTCTCACTTTGCCTAGAATGCAGATGGGCAAGATGAGGCTACATATTGTCCCGAAAACCTCCAGCACTTGATTTTGGTAAGCCAGTTCACCAGCCTTTAACAATTGCTCACTGTTCTGCCCCAAACAAACTGAGGTCAGCCTCCTGACTAGCATCAAGAGGCCCCACTGAGAACCACCATCCCAGGCAGTTTTGCTGGTTTAAAGTGTGGTGAAAGCCAGAGACTCAGCTGTCATTCTGGATCCAGCCTGAGGCACAGACTCTGCAGCATGGGATAAAATTACACTTCCACACCCCATGCAATACCTGTTTTGTAAGTATAYAGTTTCAGTTTCCAGGACTATCAGTTTTAATGCCCTTGAAGATGCCAAGTTCCCTTTTCTTTCAGGTGTCTTATGTTTGCTTTGGTTATAGACACACAGTAACAGACAACAACTGAACCAAAAATTCAACAATCTGAGTTTAAAAAGAAATATATATTTCACTTATATATGCAGAACATGAAGACTAAGCACTTAAACAGTCATGATAGAAGAAATCTCCCTCATCTCTCTGGAAGAMCAAATCTTTCTGTTGAAAGGAGCAGCATGCACACTGACCATCCACACAACAGTGGCAAAATCTGCTGGTGATCACTGACATCACCATCATTCACCAAAGTACTGAGAAAAGCCCTTCTCTTGTTTTCAAGATGACAAATAATCACTGCTTCTGTTCRGAAAGCTAAGACATCAGTATCTATCTTTGTATTAGCAATACTCACTCAGCTACCCTCCCTTGATCAGTTTTAAATAAGCAGGATGATGAAGAATTGCTAAGTTAATTGAGACTTTTCACTAATTTGTCATAAATGTCATAATTATTTCAGTTATTAAATATCCAAATCCATAACCCRGAAGGATGAGTAGTATTCTTCTAGTCTCTTCAAATGATAGTTTTAAAAACACATTATCAACAGTTAAAAAGATGTTGCTTCTAAGAGGAARGAAAGAAGGCATCACTTAAAAATTTCATAAAATTGAGTAAGGTTTTAAGACTACATCCAAGGCACACAAAATGAACAGGGYAGAGGAGGAAAATGCAAAGGCAATGTGAATTGTTTGTGCCTGAACTCAAGGAATGGCTGAGGCTGAATTTCACACACACAGAATGGATACCTGTAGCTAAACACTAATCTACTAAGTCAGATCTTTGTGCACACACACACACTATCTTTTGTCCCCAAAACAATACCTGTTTTACTGCGCATGATTTAAGGAAACATTGAAGCTGTTAAATGTGTGGTTCTCTTCAAGTTTTGTCTGGTTTCTTTGTGAACATAGCTGCAGAACTGCTGGAAAGCTGCTAACTAAACTAAAAACCAATTTGAGTGCAAAATAAACTTCTGTAAACCTATCAAAATARTATTTGAAGAGTGCACTATGTAGCRAAATTCCTGTAGAACAGGAAAAGTGACTAAATACCGTTAATAAAGAAAAAAAAAGGATACTCAAAGTAATTYATATCTGCACTCTTCTACTACACAACAAGATCTCAAGACCCTGCAATAGTGGGTGCCATACAGCTATATAACAAAAATGCAGGCCTTGTCCCAAAGACAAGAGGAGGAAAGGAAGTTAAAATATTTGTTGAAAAAGCAGTGAATGCAGTTCACATCAAAGGAAAGGAAGTATCAGGAGCACATGGCTATACAGATCACTGCAGGCTTTTAATATCTCCAGACTGAAAAGTCCTTAACATTGTCATTATTTGTTCACTGTAGAGAAACAAACTCATTGCCTACCAGACTTCTCCAATTACAATGCAGACAGTCAGACAAGCAAAGGAATGGCCAGCATCAAAATCAATTTACAGAAAACCTCACAAAGTCAGCCACTTTGAGACCTACATTAACGTTTGCTTCCCAGATCACAAAAACAACTCTCATAAAAAATMTAATCAAGTCTTAGTACTCTGAAAAGACCGAAACCGTGAAAAAACCTGATTATTTTAAACGTTTTGATGATATTCAAATACTCTTAATGGAAGAAGGAACTTCTTTACTTTGGAGCATCAGAGCTATTAAAGGCCTCCTGGGTTTTGAACTGCTGTACAAAGACAGGTTCAGCATGATAACAGAAACTGCWGATGAAGACACCTTTAGGCCATCTCACACAAAGATGACACTGACTTAGAATGTAGAAGAAAGAGAGAAAAAACATTGGAAAAGAAACATCTCAGCAGCTGCAGGTGCTTGCTGAGTGAACAGAATAGGTAAAAAACTAAGACAAAACAAACTCTGTAAAGTAGGAAGAGAACAACAGACACAAAGATTCACGAAAGCCCCACMTGAGTCCATCCATCACACAATCAGAACTGCACTTACTTGAGTGACCTTACTTGGTAGGTGAGAAGAACAGCACCCTGAGTACATGCATTCTCCATTACCAGGCATTCCAGCCTAAGCCACCTAATGACTGACAACATTCAAACATACAAATGTAGTTATTTACCCACTTCTATCAGTGTGCAAATGATGCTCTGTTCTAGAGACACTATGAGCCATTTTAAGTATTCAGTAAAACAAAAAGCAAATTAATATAGTTCCAGAATATTTTGTACCATTTCCTATATTATTTCTCACTAGGAGCAGTCAAGTTAAGCCAARAATTTTTTATCTTCTTAAAACCACATGCACTTGTTTGCTTGATATCTGTGCTACTGTGCACATTCACCTACTTACATTTCACAGCAACAAGAGAAAATAAAGGAWTAATCAAAAATCAAATCTCAGTTAAAACAAGAGAAACAAAGGATAATCACATTTGTATAACTCCTGCAAGTAGAAAAGAGTAGCTAAGTCAACAAGAACTTTTACCCTGGGAAACTATCAGTGCTATTGAACAAAACCAAGAAAATTATTGATTTTTAGCTTTATGGACTGTTGACTTTGGAAGCCATCCAGTGGGTAATAAAGGAAAGCAATATGCTTCTTAAAACATTAAGAACTCAATAACCTCACACTAGAGTTTAGATCTCAATTTTATACGGGCAGTTACAAATACACAGAAGAGCAGGTAACTATGTACACAAGACCCTAACACAATAGGCATGCTAACAATGACTAGCAATATATATTTTATCATGAGGCTCTAACCATTTAGTTCTTYACCATTCTGAGGAAAGAAAAAGTACAAGCTGCAAACTAAAAAAAACCCCAGCAAACAAAACTGGAGTTCTTAATTTGTTTGTACAAGCTACTGAGCTACGTTTTTCCTTCAGAAAAAGAAAATAATCAGTTAGCTGTAAATTATTCAGTTCTAATAAATACACATACTATAAATTTGCTATTTAAATGCTTTCTAGCTCTCCTGTTACATGGTAGAATGGTAACATCTGAAATTTAAAAGAGTGCCTTGAGACTACAAACTAACATTTGTTTTGTAAACAAAAACTGATCCATCCCTTCCCCCCACCAAGACCACAAAAAGGAGTGCTCATAGAAATAGAATCACTTGAACACAAAAAAAAGAATAAAAAATCCAGTCACAATTGTAAGTAGCAGAACCCCTGTCAGACCAGGAGAAATAAAACACTGGGATCCATGTGGGAAACAGTAATTACATGATACAAGACAGACAGTGGCTACACAGGCTTGACAGACCTGCTATAAATCAATGGCCATCAGCATCTCTCTGCCACTACTGCTTACCTACCTTAAATACCATAAATATTTTTCTTTAACAGTTTGTTTGGTTTGTGTTTGGTTTTTCTGTTTGTTTTGTTTTGTTATCAGACTTATGAAAGTCAGCATATTTGTACAATGTGAATTTTTCTATACTCTGCCAAAGGCACACTGCCCCTCCCACACACAAATGGAAGTATAGACAGTTTCACATCATCTTTGGTAAAGCTGTCTTCTATAACAGGCTGGAATTGTATTCTGTGCTCTTCACGCCTGCAATCACCTTGTATTTAATAGTTATTTATTCACACAGTGAACAGTAATCAGAGTAAACACACAGAAGCTCACTGACATATTTCTGATGCAGGACCCTTATCCCTACCAGAAGAAAGTGATTAATAACTAAAAAGTATGTTCTTCTTCATAGCCAAAGCAGCCGATTGCATAACAAGCCTGGGGATTTAAATACACCTATCATGCACAGCACATTTGTGAGTGCCAGCATGAACTGCCAAACTGAACCAGTCACTCAGAGACTCTCTGTAGCACACAGAAGAGCTAACATAACACTGCTGTGCTTGCTGTGCAGCATATCCCACACGCAGCCCTGATCGCACTGCAGAACAGAAACGTACCTTTCAGTCTTTGGGAATTCCCGTTTTTTTGCTGCTCATCCTCTTCATTAATGGTGAATAAGCCTGGGGGATTTGGCCTGGCACTTTTCTTCAGTCTCTCTTGTCGGAGGGCAGTAGATAAACCAGGCATGTTGCTGCAGCCTCTTGCTTATTAAAAAAAAAGTAAGAAACTCCAGCCCCTGATTAGCTGCTAGCTGCAACGCTGTCTGTTCATTTGAGCACTTGTAACAGATCCCCTATGGATAAGCAGTATGCAAACAGCTGACAAATACCAATATCCAGTCGGCAGCAAAAGGCTTGCAGTCGTTTCCTCCCGCCGCCCCCCCAACCCCCCCTTGAAGAAAAGCGCTAATTAAAGGCACATTGGTTTGGATGCTGCTGTTTGCTGTTTTAACCTGTTCAATCAGATCCGAGCCAACAGCTCCAGGCTCCCTGATGCAGCACCTTCTTCCCTACAACCCTCTTCCAGCTACAGCACACTAAAATATTCAGCACGCAAGAGGAGCAAATATGATATGCCGCTGTTAACAGTTGCCCTGACAACACTGACACATCCTAATCAAAGGAGGGTCTGTGAGTGCTGTCTCCTCAGCTGCAGCAAGCCGGCCTTGGGAACGCTGTCTCCCGCACGCTTGAGGAGAGCTGGAAGCACCTCGGCAGCAGCGGCTGCTCCTTCTTCCTCGCAAGGCAGCGGGAGAATGGAGCTGTGGTTGCACAAGCAGATGAGCATTGAGTGAAAAGAAACCTGGAAGGCTCCAGGCATGAACCWGCTTTTTGCTCAGCTGCTCTGCTTACTCAAGTTTAGAAATTTTAGCCTAACCTAAAACAATGAGGATGAGTCCTCTTCTATATTTGCATGCGTTGGGTGTCGTGTGCGCCACCGCCCCCCCGCCCCTTAATCACCTTCCTATACAGTACATACCTTATGCATTAGGAATGCAAACGCCCACAATTACAGGCAGGTGTTGGAATATTATTTTCCATGTGTGAAAACGCAAAAATCAGACCTTTTAGCTTGTGTGTACAGCATGGAACAACAAAAGTCTGAATATTCTGTACCATAACATTAGTTTACAGCACCAATCATTAACAACACTTTGCAAAATGAGCAAAGTCCGAAYAGCCCGGGTGGTTTTAGTTAATTGATTTCCCCTATATGCCGGCACTGTGGATTTTCTTTTGCCATTTATGACACAATGCTTGCTCACAAGTTTTGCASTGTGAATGTTCCATACTTCACAGCTCCAAATGCCACTATGCAACATGCCGATGTTTCACCTGAGAGACACCTTAATCTTCATCCGCTTCCATCCCAATTCAGTGTGTGCTCACCATTTCAAAATAATACCAAAGAAAAACTGCCAGCTAGAATCATTCTATAATGTTAAAAGTACATGATTTTTCCTCATTTCAGGGTTGTTTTGTTTTGGTTGTTTTTTTTTGGTTTTTTTTTTTTTTTGTTTTTTTTTTTTAAGAGAATCTTGCTGTAACCTGATCAGCCACCACAAGATGGCACAGACATGAGCTGACAAGCCCGTAGGTAGCTTATTGAAAACTGCAAGTTATACAGATGTATTTAATCCACTCAACGACACGGGTCACAATATTGAASAAGGGTCAGGGTTTATGACACAAACTATGTTGACTGTTGCAGTGTCCTGGGATGCTCTTTACAGAGGAGTTCTGGGTCATGCTCAGCTGGCAGGACAGCTCTGTTCTCACACATCACAGGCTCATGAGCCAGGAACAGTGCGGATGGAGAAGAACACAGCACCACCTGAAGGCTCAGCTGCACCCTTCTTTCTTCTCMAGCACAGGCACAAAACACCCAACCAAAACAGGAACATTTGCAAGAGGACACCGTTTCTGAACAGAGCCCAAAGCCCACCTCTGGCATGCATTTCCTCTGGGCTATATCCTGCCTCTTGGCTACACCTTGGACTCTGGGTGTACACGGAAGCTGAACACGATGACATCTGTCTACAGTTAGAGACGCTTTGTACTACAGGGTGTGGACAAAAGAGTAGGGAAAAAAAGCTCTCACACAAGCTGCTCTTTGCCTCAGCAATTTGCCGTCTGGCCTTTAGACAGGCACTACTCTTTATTCCATGAAGAGAAACAGCTTCATTCCTCAAATCCCATCCACCTAATGCCTCCCACAAATACTACRTAACAGAAACATAACACATCACCACAGAAAGTGGACAGTAGTTAGTACTATCACTAYTTTTTATACTTGCCAAGACTTGCCAACAGAACAAAAGTAACAGAAAACAATCTTTATATGACAGYTTAGTTAAACATCACTCCACCCAGTTTCGCTACTTTAAATCATTAAGTAAGGATTTCTACACTTTTAAAAATTATGTTTAATCATCTTTGATTGCTAAACTCCTTAAATAGGCATTTCAAAACATATAAGAAGTATGTAATGCACAAAAATACACCTGACTGGAGTGGCTCCCCAGCTTACRGGTGTGCTGACAGTTCAGCATCTCCACTTCCCTATTATTGAAGGAGTCAGGCAGAACTGACTTCCTCAGTCCTTGTATGATCCCCTACACCCATAAGAGTGACTTGTGCTCAGTACAAAAYGTAATAATAATGAAGTTTGATGCTTCAGCGGCTGGTGAAGATAGATTTGGGCAATGACATACAGGCAACTGAGGTGTTGGTACGTATTTCTTCCTGTTGACTTACTAATGCAGGGGTKGCAGAGGAAAAGTATCAACAGCACATTCAGCTTATGCAGCCAGATTTTATTTCAAGGTCCCTGTGGTTAAAAACTATGCCAGCTCACAACATGTTTCCAAATACCTAATAAAATGCAACCTATTACATATAAAAGACAGCTATTATAATGAAAACKACCACATAACTTTAGGCACACTTGGGTTTAGTTTGGTTTTTTTTTGAAAAACATTGCTAAAACCACTGTTTAACATACATTACAGGTAGCAACAGTGCATAAAAAAAAGACTGTACTGACAACCCCCCCACTTCAATCCACTGGTTGATGGCAGAAAAATAAGCTCCTGAGGTATCCCTAGCAGGAAAGCTTTGCTTATTTCAGCCTTGTCTCATCTACGTGGGAGCTTCTACACTAAAACTGGGATGAAAGCAACATTCCCCTGAGGGAACAAAGTGGTGGATAATTTTAGTAGCAAGGCTGTTAAATTATTTTTAAAACAAAAGACAAACCAAAAGGAACAATTTTGTTACATAACCCCTATTATTGATTTTTCCCCCTAACCATTAGTCATACTGTGTACTAAAACAATCACAGCTGAGCTCTCTTACTGATGGGGTGAGATTCTCGCAAGAGATGGAGTGAGTGCAACTGTGTATCTTGATGGCAGTGGGTCATTTCGGGGTTTTCCTTTTTCACAACACCTGCAAACTCATTAACAGACAAACCACTACACTTAAACACACCCACTTTCATCCACTAGATTCTGTAAGTATAATTACGTGCACAAAACATCATCTGATATGCAACAGTCTTAAATAGCAGCTTGAACAAGGACTATTAGGACAATTATATCATRAGATAGGAAATGTAAATATTTATGACAACATGCTGAGTGATGTTTCTGCTTTACCRTCAGGTATTAAGACTAGATACAGAAATGAAAAACAAGTGGAAGCCACTACTCATGATATCTACATGCAGTCTACTATGGGTAATCTGATAATTTGCCATGGGTGAACTCTAGATTTGTTATCTTCTTTCATTAACAGGATTGTTTCATTTCCTGTAAACTATCCCAACTGTAAATGAAGTTTGTTACTGTGATTTAGAGTAAAATGAGCTGCACRTAAGTTTATGTTCTACTGCCACAGCCTTGTGAAACCTTCCCCTCAACTTACATGTATTTTGTATCAAGAAAAAAGTCAAGTAAATATATTCCTTTAGCATACATTCCTTTACAGATTGCCACTATTTCATTGTTATTTCTGAATTTCTTAGAAATGAGAGGTTCAGGACAAGGTAGTTATCTATCTTATACGATGAGAAAGGTATGGAATTTTACTTTTATAGTCATGTTTTCCCTGCATGAAACAATAGGGTTCCATTGGGAACTAGGTTCCAAGTTAAGGTGCAGTTAAAATCTTCCATCCTGTTATGCAAAAACATTACAACAAAAAAATTTCAACTACTCAGCAAAACACACAATCGTATTTTGTACAGGCATTTTAAACACTATTCATCTACATGAACAGCTTTTTCTAAGAGCTCAAAAATTTATCATATTAGCAGTGCTAGATCATACAGTATCTCAAAATTGAAGGGATCCATAAAGATCATTAATTTCACTCCAGCTCCATATTTCTCATAGGACAATGTTGGAATACACATACACTAACTAAACTCCAAACTCAATCTATCCCTAGTTTCCTTCAGGAGTCATATGTCTGTTTACTTTCTACTTCACTAGGTTTTAAATCACAAAGTCAGGCCAAAAAGATGGAGAAAGTAGGACCTCCCCCCACCCCCCATGTGAGAAAACRGCTATTTACTCAGCATCAAAGGACTGGAAACCTTCTTTTCAATGGCATGTGAATCAAGGTTAAAATAAACTAGCATTAAAAAGACAGGCAGGATTCCACCCCACAGCTGCTTTTGTGGTTTTTAACTTACTAAGTTAACTTGAAAATAGCAAAAATAGCCACTGTATCAGAAAAAACACTTGCTTCCATTAAGTCAACTACTGTCTCAAACACCTATTTTTTTCCCCTACTGGTATTTACTCTTCCTTCTACATCTTATTTTCAAAAAAAAGGACACACAATAGGACACAAATAACCTTGTCATCACAGAGGTTTCTCAGTTTATCTTCAACAATATCTGTAAAGCCTCACTTTTACATGTATAATGAAAGACCTGCCGATAATTTCTACTTCAGTAATTGATTTTTTTAAAACAACTTTAGTACATAAACATCTGATATAATAACTGATTTCTTCTTTTCACCTTCTTGGAAGAACAAAATTGCCCCTTGCATTAATCAGTAAGTTAGGCTAYAAAATGCTAGAGAATAAGCAGGGAAACCTTCCCAGTTTGCTGTCCATCTGACRTGCACAGTGCCTACACTGGACCAAGGGCTGTTAATAACTCCTCAGAAGTGACTAGACAGAAAGTAAGTGTTATCCATTTTGCCTTCTGTAAAAGAAAGCTAAACCTGTGTGCAATTCCATGCATAGGAAAAATTTAAGAGAAGGCTGGAAGTCCTGCCCTATTCAAGTCAAACTCATTCATCAGCACAAAAAGGCATATGAGCACACGGAGTTCATCAAGAACTTAATCAAGAATCTCATTATTCACAAACACTTTGCACACACACACAACAATAAAACAGTCAAATACAAGCCTTACATTAACAAGTCTGTTACATTTTTAATTAAATTGATTTGCACAGTATGAGTAATCATAAACATTGCACAAGGCATAAAAAAACATATTAGATCATTCTTAGTCAACACTCTTTATTCATATATAACAGAATGATATTGGATCGGGCCCCACAGAGAATGTATTGTGTAACTTCAACCCATAGTCAGTTAAAGAACGAAAGGCAGGAAGGAATCGGAAATTCACAGGACGGTAGGAAACAGGAATTCAGTAGAAGACAGAGGTTATCAATTCTAATTGCCCTACAACCAACAGCCAGGGTAATGTTGCCACTGCTTCTGTCTAGGGGAAAAAGAAAAACCAACCAACTTGTTTTTTAAAATACCTGGATGTTACACACGTCAAGAGAACCAAGCACTTGTATAGCACTCAAAATTAAGAGAACTTATGTACATACTAAGTTTTCAGTAGAAATGTGAACTTCAAAGARAAGGCTCCAGGCTTTTCCATGGAAACACAGACATGAAAGAAAAGGCAATAGGCCAAGACCAAATTAAAATTGTTTTCCATTGTTGTATTAYTGACAGTATCTGATGGATGGAATCCTGTGAACTACCTCATGCCTTGTTAATTACCAATGCTTTCCTGACATCTTAGTTCCCAACGTTTCTTAGAAGGTGACCAAGATGTCTGACTTTTGGATAGAGGAGAATAGAGTTTCAGACTGAGACACAAGAAATATTTGGACACATCAGTACTTTACTTCTCCCCTTGACAATCACGGTGATGCTCCTCCCACAGTGTAAATCATTCCATCACCTCCCTGAAGAATCTCACTATCAACAAGAGTCAGGGTCTCAAACTCCATTCATCTGARCAGTGAGGCAGCCTAGTCCTGCATGCCATCTTAGCAGACAATTTATGGTTGTTTTCCTTGAACTCTGGCAGATCTCCTAGAATACATACTTTCAAGATTTCACCCTAAAGCCAGGGAGAAGAGTATAAATATACCTTCTACTTGTTTTCATGGAAACAAATATGGCATGACTCCAGAATCAACACTCAGGGAGAGCTGCAGAATTAAATTTGAACTAGTTTCACAAATACACCACTTCTCAGGCACGTATAGGGTAAAAAACAATACAATATACACCTAGCCTGTTCTGCCACAGTTCCTAGCAGGCCACTGCATTTCTCTAATAGAAATCACTGCAGGGTGATCACCTTTCTGAAGGAAGGATAGATATGCCAAGAGAGCTACCACAACAACAGCAGCAGCATATTGTGGCTTGTATTGTAGACTTACACACACTTTTTTCAAGTGGAAAAGAAAATATGTTGTTGCAAGGTTACWCTGTATTTACATAATTGAGGCAATTATTGCTCTGATCATTTAATTACCTTTAATACCACATATAATTTTCAGCTGTAAAGTATTAAATTTGTTTATCTGGGATAATAATAAATCATGCAAATAAAATACTAGCCATCTCAGACTACTGTCAATTTACAATTTTTTGCTGTTTGAAACAGCACATGCACAAGTACATCCCGTTCCAAAATTAAGCCCAAGGAATACAACAATGCATATTACTTTAACTGAATTAGTAGAAGTTCTCTTCCGGTACTGGAATTACCACACAAAACAGCTTCAGTATCACTTAACAGGCCTGATTTTTCATGAACTCAGATTTTTTTTTTTTGTGTATATGTCTTTGGCTTTCTGGGTTTTGGGTGTGTGGAAGTACCTTGGTTTTAAATCTTTTTTTTTTGCTTAGGATTTTTTTTGGACAGGGTTGGATTTTTGTTGTTGAGTTTGTGCTTGTTGTGGTTTGTTTCAAACACACCCTTTTTTTTTTTTTTCCCACTAGCAGTGCTGGGTGTGGGTGGGTGGAGAAAACCTAACTCCCATTACACAAGAAGCATATCAAAAGGCTTGTTCAAACTTTTTGACAGTGTGTAGGCCTTGCATACACTTTACTTGACCAATAAGAGACAGCAAGACACAGTACTTGAACAGCTTTCTAAAGTTGAGGGATGGCTTCTATGATGACTTTAACTTAAATTTAATTTAGTTGTATCATTTTCATTCTACCRGGTACTGATAAATCTGAGTCTCTGTGCATTCAGTACCGCTTCAGAAATTATCACTGTGGAGCCAAAGATACAATCATAAGCTCTGATACACAATTTCAAAATCTGAATAGGTTTAATGAAAGGGGGGGTGCCAATAGAAGAATTAGAGATGCACAATTTTTATGTTAGAAGATGGGAAGCATTCACAATGTACTAACGTTTAGATAATCATGGATGGAAATTAAGAGCACGCCCACAACACACAAGCTTCAACACTTCCAGCATTTGTAAGCACACGCCCATGGGGCAGCGTATATTTGGCTGCAGGTTCCCGTTTCCTCACGACACCTGGCAYTCCCACAGTCCCTGTTTACAGTATGGATGAGCATAAGGAGCYGTGGCCGGGGTGACCCTCGGGCGGTGCCACAGCCTGTGCTGGAGCACTGAGACATCCAGGCAGTGCTGGTGGCTGGGCATAGTCCATCCCCTCCCCTGGCCACAGCGACAYGGGAACACCGGTGCCCTGCACCTGGCAACTCCCCTTGGAAGGAATATGAATCACCTGARCTGGCCAGAGAGACAAAATCCTTGTGTCACAACACCATCATGTAATTCCTCCTCAGCAAAACATGCTGGCACTGCTGGGAAAGGGCCCTGGGGAACCAGAGCATACCTTCAGTTCCCACCCACTGCATGCTTTCTTTACTTTCGTGTTTTCCCTAATAACTTATATATTTGTTACAAAAAAATAACACAGTAAGATGAAATTTGATTTATTCTCAGACGGAGATAATACCAGTGCAAGCAAGCAACAGATATAAAGCCCCGTTAGCAGTTAAAGAGCAAACACCTCAAGTGTTCGGCTTTCACAAACCAGCTAGCACCGACATAATTTAAAGTGCAGATTTGTTTTCTGCAAAAAGAACAGAGTAATATTAAACTCCCKCAGAAGAGAGCACTAACTACAACAGTACACAAAAACATGGCATTAAAGCTTCTTTGCAGCACTGCAAACACGTTGCTTTCTCCGGTATCCCAGAACTTAAGCGAATTCTTACCTATGCACAGARCTGGCCAAGGCAGCCCAGAGCACGTGTGGGGAACTCTCACAGGCAGAGGCATGCCTATGTTTACGGATGGGCAGCCATAAAATGAAGTTCCTCAGAAGCTTCTCCGTGTGGCATTCCCCACAAGAGGGCCCCTCTCATCTCAGGAATCACTGAAGAGCTTGTTAGCTATTTGACGCTCGAGTAGCTGTGACKGAAAATTTCTGACTGGTATAAGTTAGTGTATCCCTGRAGCACTGTGCTCATTTTGCCATCTATACGTTTATGAATGGCAGACTAAAAACAAAACCCTTCACCCTGATAATTAAGCCAGTTAAGTACAGCAGACCATCTGCCCAGCAACGAAGGGAGCCACTTGTAACAGCTCCCTGCAAAGCCCTCTTGGTGTTGTTAAACCTTTCCCCAGGATCATCCCTAAAATATCCATGTGTGTAGCCACAGAAGGCAAGGACAGAAACAAACCAGACACATACCACAGTACACACACAGAGCTTTGTTTTTTAAACAGAGGCAATAGCTCAGCCACTAGGTAATTTCACCAAACATGGATGGGATGTTGACCTTCCGGAGGAGCCGGATCCAGACACAGGTGTTCTGCGTGAGGAGCAGACGGCAGCCAAAGCCATCTGYACGGCCCTCCCTGGGCACACACATCTGCTCACTCACGGGTGGACCAAAGAGCTGCGGAGYTCCCTGATGTGCTATGAGGTTGCTTCTGTTTGTG
Organism: Malurus melanocephalus; assembly: GCF_030028575.1. Taxonomy (NCBI): domain Eukaryota; kingdom Metazoa; phylum Chordata; class Aves; order Passeriformes; family Maluridae; genus Malurus; species Malurus melanocephalus. The sequence goes on from NW_026623632.1 coordinate 494,076, forward strand.
AACGCCTGGAAAGCGGCCCCTGTGATAATTCAGAGGCTTAAAAGAATCTCAACAGATGACAAACAGCTTCACAGAAGTTTAACTGACATTTCACACATGAGGAAGTTTCCAATGAACTTTAACAGCACAAAGCAATTTAAATTCAAAATACTCAAAAACTCATGCAAGCAGATCCTTCTGTCTACAAATGTGTCCTGATGGGTAAAAGTTCAGCAGAGCAGCATAAAATAAAACTATAAAGCAAACTCAGAATAAATCTAGGCACAGAAGTCCTTTTAAAACTGTACATATGTAAAATACTTGTCACCTGTTGGATCATTTCCAGTTTTGGTAAGCAATTAGAAAAAGACTGTTAATCCAGYTTAAGAAAAATCACATCAGCAATGTAAGGTAGAGAACTTAAAAAGAGTTTGTTAGAAACGGATTAAAAAAGATACTGACAGTCAGCTCTTCCCGAGGAAAGTAAAGTCAATACAGCTGAAAACTCTGAAAAACATAGGAACCYAGATGTATATCCTTTATGAAGCTGAACTTTAGTGATGCTGGGAGTGACTTGTTAGGATTTCTGAACAAAACCACTATATTTCTGTGTCTAATGAAGACAGCGCTTTTTCTGATGGGTCTGCCCACAGTCATTGCTTGTGACTGCATGCTTGCGTTATATAAAGCATGTATTAAAAATATTATACTGTCGAAACACAATCCATTAGCCAACAGCCATATGGCTTATTCATATGCTGTTTTGATAGAAAAGCTCACTCTTTGATTTAGAGATAAACTTGGACATATGYTAGTGAAGGACTAGCAAGGATGAGTGGAACTAGACTGTGGAAAAAACGGAGAAGACAAAGTTGGAACCAGACTTCACAGTCCAGCAAGCAGCAAAATCTGTGCCTGTAACAGTGGTACAGCGGTCGATCCGCTTGCGTAAGCCAAAATCTCCTCCCTGCACCCTCCTCGCCCTTAGGGCCAAAATAAAAGCGAGWTAAAACGCTTTCGCAGTGTATATACATCCCTCCTTAGAGGAGACGCAAGGACATCTCCCCGCTTTCCCTRTAGGAAATCAGGGCTTGCAGCAGCCCATCTCCCGCACGCGTTTGAGGCGCAGCCGAGCCCCGGGGCCCCGCAGCGGGCCTCGCTCGGCGCCTGCCGGGGCGCAGCACCAGGTACCTTGACCCGGCCGAGACGTCCCTCCGCCCCCACCGGGGCTCACCCCATCCCCTCAGCGGCGTGTTGCGGGTACCCACACACCTCACTGCGGGAGCTCAGCGCTGCCTCAAGCCCCGATCAGAGCCCGCAGCCCGGCGGCCGCCCCCTCCAGACCCCTTCCTCGCCGGGCGGCTCGGCAGCAGCGTTAGCCCCGCCGCGGTGCRGCCGCCCCGCAGCATCCGAGCCCTTGCAGGGAAGGTTTCAGAACAACCAGCGGCGACCCGGGATCGACRACGCAGCCCCGCCGATGCCGCTGCGCGGGGCCGGAGGGGTCTCGCTGCTACTGCGGGCACGGTTTGGGCGCGCTGCCCCCACCGGCGCAGCTCTGCCCGCTGCCCGGGCCGACTCTCCGGCCGCTCCCGGCCGGGTGTCGGTGGGTGCCCGGGGGAAAGCGGGGGCGTCCCGAACAGCCGGGCGGCCGCGGAGCGCCCCCGCACCTGTTGCGGACGAGGCCGCCGCCGAGCCCCGCCGCGCTCCCGCTCCGCACGGCCACTCGCAGCCGCCCGGGTGCGCAGGGCCCCTCACAGCCGCGGGCCGACCTTCACCGCCACCCGCCCTCCCCCGCCCGTCCGGCCGGCCGGCGGCAGCTGCTCACCTGCGGGACGCCGGCGCCCGCCGCTCCTGCCCGCGGCCTCCGCCATGTCTCCTCCTGCTCGCCGAGCGCGGCTGCTCCGCCCCGCGGCTCCGGGCCCGGGGCAGGTGAGCGCCACGTCCCCCGCCCCCGCCGGCGGCTCTGCCCGGCAGCAGGTGAGGGCGGGCCCCGCGGCCCGGGAGCAGCCGCCTCTCGCGGGCTGGAGGCGCTGGTGCGGCGGCGGTGCGGGGGCGGCTATCCGCACTCCCGGCTATCCGCACTCCCGGCCCCCGCGGCGACCCGGGCGGCCGAGGTGCCGCTGTTCACACAGGTGCGATTTTTTTTCTCAAAGCGGCTCCCGCCGCATTGGCACAGCTCGTTCGGTACCGGCGCGGAGAGAAACAACAGGTTTGGGGACGCTCGCCATCTCGACAGTAGGTGGGAGGAGTGGCGGCCGCCTCGCAAGCCCGGGCGATGCGCCGCATCGTGTGGGAAAGAGCTGCACTGCTGTAGACTCCTTCCCGCGGCACGTGCTCTTACACAGCCGGTTTTAAAGCTGCCTGCAACGCCTTGCTTCCAAAAAAAAAGGGCTCTGTGAAGAGCTGTCGATGTATCAGTTCTTTCTGTAAAGGTCACGGCACTGTCACCTTTCGTATGAGTTGCCTCAGCTTGCTTTATGCTTCTTTCCAGGGTCATAAGAGTCTTTCTCTTTAAAGTGTTCTAGTCTGCATCAAAACATAATTTAATTTTGTATCTGCTTGTAGGTAGCACCAGGCATCAGAACAACAGTTGAAGAAGAGTTAATGAATTGGGAAACTCATGGGATGCAGCTGTGGATGGAGGCAAGCAGGTGGAGRGGGGCAGTCTGGTGCGCTTGGATAAAGCCAACATCAGCCACCATGCAGAACATTCTCCTTTCACAAGCTGCCAAGTTTAGACCATGAGGTCTTCTAGAGTAACGGAAGATTAATATTTTGTTGCACCAAGAGCCATTTTGCTCTAAAACAAGCAGTTTGGGGCTTGGGTGATAAAAATGCCCTGTGGCTTGTGAGCAGGAGAGTGTCTSTAATAGAGGAATAGGCTGGGCTCTATGCTGAAAGGTGCAAAAGACAGGAAAATCAGCACTGCCTTGATCGAATCTTCACTTCTGTGTTTTCTAAGGGAGGTGTAAAGGTGTTTCTTGGTCAGCCTGAGCTCTAGATTACAACAGCACTGATCAAGGACCAAGAGCTTATCCAAAGTCAAACCCAATGGAATGCCCTATGGTCTAAATGTTGCCCTCAGCAAAATCCTGCACTAATGTAATCTCAAATACCTCACTTGTGCTCCATGTAGCCATCCACCCCCCAGCATATTCTGGGAGCCAGGATGAAGAATGCCAGACTGACCTGTCGGATGCACTCCAACCCAAAATGTTTTCTCATGTTTTGTCCAAAGAAGTAATGTGTCCGGCATAATCTACATATGAAGTAGCCTGTGTGGGGATGTTACATAAGCTTTGGTGCACAGATCTAGCACCTATATGGATAACCTGTGCTGCTCAGGGAACCACATTCAGACCAGATCACAACTGCTCAAGGAGCATGGCCTGGCCTGGGCATGGATCAGACTGGAYGGAGTCTCACCATGGAGAAGACAGAACTGATTGCTGAGCAACTCTGCAGAAGAAAGCTTGGGTCTGCTGAAGCAATGAGCTAGAGGAGTTAATTTCCAGCTGGTGCCAAGCTAGATCTTATGGAGACACTCAACTGAAACCTCGATCACACTCCCTCCTGTTATACATAGCTGGCATTTCTGAGCAGCCTGAGTCATAGAGAACAGGCTGCATGCTTTCAAAGCAAACAGAGCAATCCAAATACCTTCTATTCCTACTGCATGGAACCAGAGGTTTTCAAACCAGCACCAATACAGGATAATGCTTCACACAAAAATCAAATTAGGGAAGTTCATTSTCTTAGGGTCATTTTATAATGGGTAGAGTTTTTTTAAGTTGTTATGGGTTTTACAAGTCAACCTCCACCACTGGTCTTCCTAGCATTTAAAACAACCTTGAAAATATACTGTTTTCTGCTGTAATAGCAATAGAAATTGGTAAACAGGAGCTGTATTTCTTGGAGTGTACTAGTTATGTTTCRGGAAGGAGTTGAATATATCTGTGCCCAAAAATCAGTGGAACCATCTTCAGAGTAAACAAAATCTGACTAAAACTATTTTACCTACTGTTCTTTGTTTAGCTTATCCTTTTAATGCATAATGGTTGCATTTTAGTCAGCAAAAGTTACTATRTATGTGTTAGAACAACATGTTTATGTTTAAAGAAGTATTTAGTTTTCTTTGAAAATATCTGCCAGCCCTGAAAAACTAAGAGGATAAGCCTTTTACTGGTTACCAAAGCTTATGAAGAAAGAAGCAGCTTGTCCAGGCAAGTCTTACTCATAATGGAATTTTCTGCAGCTGCCCCAGAAGAATCTGTTGATACCCAGTGCTAGAATGGAGTGGTAATGACAGCAGATGGACAGGGAAAATCCACCATGTGGATTCCCATGAGAAGAATCATTGCGTAAAGAAAAAACCAAAAAGAAACAACAGGCCACAATGACTMTTTAGTGCATGGAGGTAGGACTTTTCATTTTTCAAGACAAGTAGAACACCCAGAGAAGAATTTTGTTTAASCTTGGCTTATTAGTACAGGAATCAGACTGAATAGAAAAACCAAGAAAATACTCAAWGTTATGGTTATCAGACTCAAATCCCAGTAAGTTTAGGATGTGTGAGAAAGGTTCCCTTGATACTCAGTATGAWTTTTTTCTTTTTTTTTTATTCCAATATTTTCCAGTTCTACACCATTATCATTTTAGRAGTTCAAAAATATAGGAAAAAGTAACTCTTAGGTTATTTTTATTTTCAATTGTRTATGTCAGAGATAGCTTTAGAACAAGCTAACATTACTGTGGTTCAGGTGTATACAACTGGTACAGTTCAGTAGTACATRAACAACTCTAAAACAAATGCACCATAGAACTTAAATTACCAAAAATAAACAATATTTAACTATGTAGGGCAGTAGGTAAAAACAATTACCTTTAGGTCTTGCACACTAGAAGAAAAATATCTAATTATGGTTGAAATTATGAAGCTCTACTACAGATAATATTGAGATATATTACAAAGAAATTGAAAAGTTGTTGTCACATTTTGGTTTTGTTCCAGTGATGTACAGTTACATGAAATCTTACATCAGTGTTTCATGAAATTAACGTCTGCTTACTTTAACTATAATGTATAATGAGTTTATAACTTTTTATGCATGTTATGTGTTTTCTAAAAATTTTTTAAAAACTTGCATGTAAAAACATTTAAAGTAAAAGAATGTTGCAGGTTGTTTACAGATTCCTTATGGATTATAGGAGTAAAAGCAGTCAGGAAGCTGCAGTGTTTTTAACRTCGGTAAACAAATACTGGATTAAAGTGCAACAGTCCTTCTGACAGCACACCTGCTCTGGCTGAAAGGAAATCTTTTCATCTGCAGTGAAGCAAAGAAAAATTTCAGTGTCAGGCRTGTTTCTCTCGAAAGTCAGTGATGGCCTTCCAGAGCGTACATAGCATTCCTCCTCTGTAAAGAAAAATCATAAAGACACTCAGGTACAAAGATACTCTCTAGCCTGAGAGCCTTTCAATTTAGGTGCTTTCTGATTTTCTGCTCTGGTTTCRATTAATGAAATTCAGTGGGAAGGCTGATCAAAGGTGAAATTCAACATGCTTTACTCAAATAGGGAACAGAGTCCTTCTCTGATTACAGGGCGATCTCYCTACTTGGCAGATGCCAGCTGTCTGGAATTCAGACTTCTGGTCCAAAGGACTTGCATAACCCACATCTGACTTCCAACATGATGCAAGTTGGTGACCCACACATCTTGGCATAATTAGGTGAAATGTAGTGATACTTGCAGTCCATGAGTAACCTTTCTGAAGTTTGATGATAATAGACAACTGAAAGTTTTSCTAGCTTTACCTTTTTAAATAAAAGCAAGACTCTAATAGGGATATCCAGTATCTCCAATCGTAAGGTAAATGCTTTACCATAAAATTTTGCCTTCAACAGGACAAACTTATTTTAAAATTTAAACAGTATCAGTTTTTTATCAGGAATGTATCAGCATACAAAGACATACTGGAAAGTGTTACTTATTTTAAATAAATACTACACAATATAATAAATAGAGGCTTAGTATCACTTATTTTTTCTTCTTACAAAGCACTGTTCATTTAATTGTGAAGCATTACCTCAGTCTCAAACATTTCAGATCATCTCGTGTAACATAGCAGAGTACATCCGTTAAGGTATAGTCTTCAGCCAAGAACTGCAGAAAGAAGTTTTAATAAACATTTTGTTAGAAATATTATTTAAATTCCTAAGCTTATCTTCCTAGGATCATCTCTYCCGAAAAGATAGAAGGTTAAATCTGAGAGAAATCTAAAACTGGGCTAAAATGTGCTACATGTATATTAATCCACATTGTTTCTACAAATGAAGATAAACTACTGAAATTTTACACTGTATACTCTGCATAGGCATACTGGGCATAGCTTGGAAGGTGTAATGGTTTTACAGCTACTCAAAATCTTTGTCAACTGGCATTTCTGTTGTTACCACTGGTATCTCAGAATCACAGACTTCACTGAGCACAAATTAGACAGTAAATAATACCACATTTAACCCATGAGGAAATTAAAAGCAACAGTTAAGACCTACCTTTTCAAAAATGTCATCTAAATTTGATGTAATTGAACTTGGAAGAACCTTTGATCTGATCTGTCTGATCTGTAGGAGTGATAACTACATGCAGGTATTCCTAAATTAGCTGAAATCCTGAGATGTTCAACACCTCTATGTTATATAATTTGCTGCAGAGCAGACTGATCTACTTCAGGGTATTTCACTATAGCACAGTTAACTAAGGGTGAACACATATCCTGTATCCAGGGTATCAACAGGAACTGCTGCAGTATGTAAAGACACTAAAAACCCAAGAGCATCTATTTACCAGGATATTTTATGGCTTTATTCATAATCAGATTTAGGAACTATTAATAGTACTGTATATTTAGGAAGGCCCTCATATTCATGGCCTTTTCCTAACCTCTGAAAACAAGTTAATCTCTCAAAATGTGCTAAAGTAATTAAAAAGGTTTGGTATCTTCTTAAACTGGGTCACAAAATGGTACTGCTACTGTGCCAGGCAGTGAATAGGATCATTGCTACCTTGTTTATCGTGGCCTCATCAGCTCCATGAACTCTCAGCCAGTTTATGAGATCAGGGTCTTCGGTCCCTGTGCCAGTGGAATGACGATGACAGACAGACAATCCAGGAATATCTGGAACAAGCATTTTTTAGGCAAGATTCTGTGTTGCCAAAGCAACCCTTGTCATTTTTSACTCCTCAAGCACTTTCGTCACTGAGCTCTCCCTTCAAGCTTAGGATAACAGTATCCCCATAAATAAAGATAAATGCCAATTCCCAAAGAACACACCTATTTACAATTTATGGACAGTTATGCACTAATTTCTCTGCTTGGTTAACGGTACAGTTAGAGTAGTGTGAACATTGATGAAGATAAGGTTTTTCTGCCCTCTTCTGAAAATGGCTTTACTAGTACAAGGCACGTGAATTTCACTGTCAGTGTTTCTACACTAAGGCTGGTGCATCAATTAACTGAACTGTTCAGTGTAACTCATACAATTGCTGCACAGGCAATGCCTTCAACTGAGGAACATCTGCTTTTGGGGAAGCATCATTTAGAAGCACATTACACAGAAACAGCAAACTGCATTAGCACTTGCACTTTCTTCAGAGCAGATACAGTAAACTCAGCTTCCCTCAGGAATCTTTAAGTTGCATTTGCATCTCACCAATTAGATCCTCTTGAACTTTCAGTGTAACAACTGGAACAGTGTGTAATTCAAGGAACACATACCTAAACAGAATAGCTTATCCTCTTTAGGAATAATATTTATTCAGTAGGATATGAGCCTTGTACTCTTCCATATAATCACAAACAAAAATATTTAAATCATGTCATTCCTTGTACTTTGAKTAACAAATCCAGTAATTTGTTTCTGCAATGTACATTGTTGCTTCAGAGCGAACCCTACCAGAAGCWGCACAGTAAAGCATCTTTGCTGAGAGTGGCTCAACAAAATGGACAGAAGTTTAGCTGGAACTTTTTTGTCTAAAGCCAGTATGRGAATTTTTCCTTAAAAATTCTTCTCACCTATTGGCTGTGACCTGAGCTGTAGGTTCCTGATCTCTTGATCTTTTTCTTCTATAGCTTGATGTAAGAGGACTTGAAATTCTCTCTCCTTTTGAACCAACTCTTCCAATAACCTGGGAAGTAATGGGAAAAAAAGTGCTCATTTCTTTAAGTAGCTTCAAATTTTCAGGAAAGGAAATCTCTTATTATACTTAAACTGTAATCCTTCTGACAAAGACAGACTTCTTCAGCTTTCAGGGGTATATTCTTTCACAATGGATTTATTATGACCTTTATCAAGATATAAACATTCATTGGTCCCTACAGAACCTCCAAACACACCAGCCTCCATATAAATATTCACCCACTAAACAAGTGGTATGGTGGAAAATTTCAGTGAAATTTCTACAGCCCATGCTCTGTTTTAAACAAAACTGGAACTGAGAATAAATACCGAAGTGGWTCATAAACTAAGGGCTAAACTTTGTAATGTAATCCTTTCTAAAGAAAAATGCCAGGTCACATTTCTCCAGCAGATATTTTCAAAGGTATGGAGAGGGTAGAGCTGTGATGAAAATGTGGTGAAAACATATGGCTGCATTTCTTGAATATGGAATATACATTCTCAACCACACAAGGGTTGTCCCTTCCTCACATACGAGGCATTTTGTGCYTGCCCTCCTAGGCTATATTAAGAGTGAGAAAAGAGGAAGCAACATTCTTGCCTACTCTCCTAAGCAATTACTTTTGAGAATGTCAAGCAGAAGTAAATTGAAACTCATGTTTGACCTTCTTCATAACACAAATCCAGAGAGAAACCTGGAGAGATTCAGTGGCCAGTGCCATTTAAGCTGATCAGAAGAAAACAGTCAGAATATAATGGAAAATCAGCAAGTAAAACTGCTGCAATTTGTTCTTTTAGAAAAGTGTTCTTTTCTTTTAGAAAAGTGGGTCAGTAAATTGCAAGATTTGTGAACATTATGTTGTCAGGAACTTGATCAGAAGTTGGACATGGGGAGCACATTCATAAACCTATGACTGACTTTTGAGTCTTCAGAAGTTCTTCCCTGGAAGGACTGCAGCATCTTCAACCCTTCCTTGAAACCTCTGCCAGCCTGAGAACTATGCAATACTTGTTCCATTTTAGCGTGTTTTCTTTTATTTATTCATGTATTCATTTTTTAAAAAATTTATACCAGTTGACCACGGCTACTTTTTTTCTGAGACACTGAAAGACAGGAATTCAGTCAGAAAATGTGCCGCAAAAGCCCCTGTCTTTGCACAGGGTTAAACTGAATCCCAAATGACTGCTTTCTGAAAACATCTAGCCCTACTTCTAGCTTGCATGCAGACCCACCAGCAGCATATTTGCACTGGAGTGCTTCCACACCAGAGCTAACAAACCACAACAAGTCCACCCGCACGGGAACAGAGCTGCTTTGGGCATCTACACAACCCCAGAGCTTGGTTATTCTCTGTGCAGACTGATATTCTGTCCAGACAGGTCACCTTTTCAGTTAATTTATTCCTAGTCTACGTATTCTGGTAGAAAAAAGCCTTCAGGACCAATAAAAGAATCCATTATTTTCTCCTGATAACTGCTTGCTGCTTATGCCAATAAAACTTTCATAAATATTTAAACATCTGTCTGTATTATTTATCCCAAAATTTGTGCATGAATGACTGGAAGGGATTATTTGGCCAAAGGTTTTGCATTTGAGAAATTTACGGAAGCAAAGTGCTAGCARGAAAGTATCTCTACAAAKTGATYACTTCTGAGGYTATTCCCCTCTATGAATTTGTKRARTGAAGRGASTCARTCTAAAATATTTATGTATTTCTTCMGATATATCAATAAGACAATAAAAATATTTCTCAGTGGTCACAATTAAAAAAATTAATGGCAACGTAATAATCAAAACCTAATGATACTTTATTAAAAACAGCTCAGTCCAATGGATTACTCTATGGCAAATTTCTTAGACACATTTAAAAGTAAAGTGCAATTTAACATTTCAATTTCAATTGGAACTGTAGCTCCAAAGAATGTTCTACCAGCATAATAACTGCCTTATTGAAGACGTGCTCTTTCTATCAAAGGCACATTGAAAATTTACTGAGGTCTGTAGGAAATCCAATGTCATAAATCTGATGCTGAAAAAGCTGATTATCTACTTTAMCCAGACTGTTTGGTATATTTTAATGAAAAGAAAACAAAATAAATTTTACAKAAGATCATTTGGATAAAATAATGGAGACAGATTTTTATCTGATGTTTCCTAAAAAGCTCAAACAAATCTCAAACAATCACTTTTGAGGTTTAAAGTGCAACATGTRTATTTCTGAAAAAAATACAATAGCCAAATTTCTGTCTCGTTTCTTCTTTTAAATAAAGCATCTGTTTTGTTTTYCCCATATTTCTGTGATGAAAATAACTCATTTAATAAAAGGGTAATGGCTACTGTAAGGACAGATCCTGCTTGCAGTAATGTCGGTGCACAAAACAAGTCTGAAGCAGTTTCCTTGTGGAGTTTCTGTGTGGCTGTCTATTAASTTGAGTTCACTCCCCCAGAATAACTCTATAGAAAAGAACAGCAAGTTCTGCCTTAATGGAAACAAAACATAACACCATTCATCAGCAATACAGAACACACCAAGTAGAGAAAAAGCAGAAGTTTGGCAGCCAGTCAGTTTTTTTCAGAGCTTCCTTGAAAGGGCACCTGAAATCAAGACTGACCTTAACTTGCATGACTATGCTTTAGTTGAAATTAATAAAACTATGTAAGTGATCAGTCACAGCTAAACAAGRATTGTCATTAAAATGAGCACCTTGCAGTGCTATGGAATTTTGGCACTGTCACTAGTATTCTAACATATTTACTTTAGAAGCTAAACAATACATATTGCTATAAGCAGGCAAGTGTCCCTGTCTCCTGAGGTGCAGGCTTACCTGTTTGTCTCTAATTTTAGCCTGCCCAGCTGGACACTCAGTGATCTGTGAGCAGCCTGGGAGTCATGGGACACCGTAGAGCTGAGTGTGCTTACACCTGAGGTAACTACTGCATCTTCCAAGACAATGCAAGGCTGCTGGATGGTTGGATTCTGAGGCTGTTCATCTTGATCTTCAACTTCTATATCATCTTGGTCAGCTGTATCACTTTCAGATGCAAGACTAAAATGTGGCCTCAATTCTATTAAAATAGAAGCAAAAGAAACAGCMCTGAAATGTTCAACATTCATTAAATATTAAAACAAAAGCACACCCAAGGGACTATTTACAGATGATCCTATAGCTCCGGTTACACAAGACCTGAAATTTCTGCAACAGAGAACAGATGATATTTTCATAGGGGTTTAAGATCATTCAAAATATAACAGCACCTTGGTTTATGCAGATTCTTATTCTGCCTATCAAATGTTCAAGRGCTGTAAAAAACAAACATCTGGATGAATATGGTATTATTCCAGATTTAGCTAGCATTTCATGCCATATTGTGCTGAAGCATTATGTAGAACAGAGTTTCTTTTGCTTAATTCCATCCYCAGTAGTTTGTATTTTCTTATATGTCTGACTTGAAACATTTTGTTAAACAAATAACCATTATTTCTTTTATATTCAGCTATTCCTGGTGTTGCTGTTCTGRCATATTTGGCATTCTATCATTATAAAAACACCATGTTTACCAAAAAATTGCTCTCTCCTCTCTTCAAAGAGASAGAAAAAATTACAAAAAGGCCCATCTCCCAAAAATTAAAAGCAGCACACTTCCCTTCTATTTTTCAGAGGGAACACTGCCTATTTTGCAATGATGCACATCCACAAAACTGCAAACAGCAGGCTATACCCTGGTTTCTGTTGTTGCRTGTTTAAACTACCTACCAGAGCATACCTGGTATGCAAGATACGTACACAAGATCTGACATTCCTACACAACGTATTATTTAACAACATCTGTTTGTTAATTCTAACTAATTAATATAAATCTTCCTTCCTTCCTTCCTTCAATTGTGGTTTCTTACTGTTAAGAACTCCCTCTAGTCTCCTCACCAGAAAGGATTTTTTTTTCCTGAATCACACTTGATTTATGCCCTTTCTGCTGAGTAACTAACAAATATGTTTCTCTTCTTTACAAAAGAAACATTTGCTCCTTGATCTATTTCATGTCTTCATTTCAATGCTACATACCTTYTTCAAGGCTGAACATAGTATAATCAACAGAACTGTGCTTCCTCTAAATTAAAGAAAACAGATTTATTATACAGCAGTTACCCAAATATTGCTAGGTAAACGTGTCTGAATTTGCTTTGAACTTCTGTTCTCATTAGCATGTTGCAGAAGTTCTTTGCCACTGTTCACCACCAGGCAGCATAAAATCAGCACTGTGCCATTCCTTAAATATCTCATAACTGTTAGAAGTGTTAAGACCAGAGACAAATCTTCACCTCATAAAAAAAGAAATTTAAAGGAAAAAAAAAAAAAAAGTGAGACAAAGGCAAGGGAAAGCAATCAGAAGTAGGSTAGGGCAATTAGGGAAGTGGCAGATGATCGGTGCCCGAAAGCTACTGGGGCACAGAGGCTTTTGTTTAAGGTTGACCATGTACAGTTAATGCTGACACTGAGCTGTATGGGGAAGAACAGACTATTAAGGAGTAATTCCACTTCTGCAGTTAGTCCTGTTACACAGCAATTAAGTACCTACCTGTTAGAGGTGTTCAGCATTCTAATCAGAAGATAGATTCTCTTTGTGACTTGAAACTAACACAGAAACCCTATTTATATCTTGCTGGCTGTGTTAGGGATATGGATAATAAGGAGAATAGGAAGAGCTGTAACTTYTGTTGGAATTTTCAGATCCCCTTATTGACAATTTAAGACATAACCCACTGCAGAAAACAGGAATGTAACTATTCTGACTTTAGACTTAAAGCATGAAATGATATATTTGAAAATATCACCATTAGTTCCAGTATTAGAAGTTAAGAAGYAGCAAAGAACTAACTCTGGAAATAGGTAAAGAAGTCACAGAATGGGCTACAGTTGTGTCTAAACAGACTCCTTCCCCCAGTGAAACCACAAATTCTCATTACACATTCAAAACAGTATACACAACATTCAAAATCCAGTATACAAACTGCAGGCACTGCAGACCCGTTTGGTTAGTATTGGCAGTTTCAAGGGTTTAGGGTTGTTTGGGTTATTTGGGTTTTTTTGTTTGTTTTTGTTTGTTTGTTTGTTTTTTGTTTGGTTTTTTTCAGACAGCCTCTGACCATAAGCAAGGGGCAACATTTTGCACCTCCAAAATTTAAGTCCCAGAGCACCTTAATCTATCACCATATTGCAGAACCATTTAGATTGTGGAAAGGTGCTTTCCAAAATAGATTGAACAATACATAGATTAATTTTTGAATTGCAAAACAGACAGTGAACAGGAAAAAGGCCACTGCTGATTTCAAAACCTGAAGTGAAGCATCATAATCACAACTCTAAAGCATGTTTAAAGAGATCAGCTGATAAACATTTGCTGAGTATTAAGAATGACTCACCTGGGACCAGAATTGTAATAGCAGTCTGCACAGCTTTTCTGATTATGCTGTCCAGTGCAAACATCCAATGTGGCTTAATATTATGATTTCGGAGAACTTTGTTGACCTAGTAAGAGAAAATTCAGTTCAGATATTACATATCCCACAACTTAAAAGGAGAATATAAGTCAGCATTATATAAAGTGTTTAAGCTTAAAGATGCTGTATCCAAGCAGACAAWTACAACTATTTCTTGATAGCAACCTTATTAGCTTCATCTATTTTTTTAGATGTCATGCAATATTTTGWATTTTTCATCAAGTACTAGCTCCTGTATTAGATAACTTTTGATSTCTGTGATACTTAGCCTACATGGCTGTGGAGAGAAACTSWAAAAGAATGTGAGCAAGACAAATAACAAGGACYATGTTATGAAAGGCTTGTAGCTGAAGCTAATTAATCTTGTTACTTTTTTGGCATCAGTTTCACTGCTTGCTCTGAGCAATTCTTGTCTTTTCTAAAATGCAATTGCAGGAAATATCAAAGAACTAATGTAATGCTGCTCCTACTTAATTCTGAAAATAATTAATGTTAATGTAAGAAATTAGGGGACTTCATTTGYGTGCTGTACAATTTTCTCTTTCCATCAACTTCCTACTTTGTACAATCAGATGGTTCTCTGCACTGGGTTGCTCCTAACTGCCTACAGGTMTGCTTTCAAATCACTTTTAGCCATATTCTCAGATGCCTCTATGAATGCTCCATGCCACTTGCACGTAYATCTTTACCACAGGGGAATTCCCAATTCTCAAATGACAGGGAAGAAGCAGGTGAGGTGACAGTGCTACAATGAAATGCCTTGTCAACAGCAAGCAGCAACAGCACAAAACTCAGTGCTGTTCTCCAGGCACAGAAGCAATCCAAGGCAACAAACTCTGAAGGAGCAGAACTGAAACGGTTGCTGGAAGCAATGAATATAACTGTGTTTATCAGTTATAGCCTCACAAAAAAAGGAGCAACTACTGATTGCCAAAAAGTGTGGCAAAAAGATATTATACTCTTCCTAAAGAAAGGATTAGTTCAGTTCCCTCATATTGTGATAACCTCTCTGAAAAAAAAAATGACTGAAGTTACACAAATGATGCCTTGAGAGGATATGTAAAAGTTATTAGTCATATTGTTTTTACTGCCAAGAAGSAATAATTTTCAGCAATGCAGTAATTTATGCAGATACCTGCACTAGGTTGGGTTGGGATGGAGTTAATTTTTTTCACAGCAGCCCAYATGGTGCTGTGTTTCARACTGGTGACTARAACAGCCTTGAAAACATAGGCATGTTTTAGGTACTGCTGAGCAGAGCTCACGCACTGCCAAGGCTGCCTCTGTTTCTTACACTGCCCCAGCAGCGAAGGGGCTGCGGGTGGACTAAAGGGTGGAAGGGGACACGGCTGGCACAGCTGACCTAAGGAATAGTCCCTTCCATTTAAGGCCATGCCCAGCAATAAACTAGGGGCTGCTTTCTCCAAAGGAGCTGTTGCTCAGGGATTGGCTGGGCACTAATCTATGCTAGTGACTGAGCGCTTCGGCAACACATGAGTTTCCCCCTCTCCTTCACTTATTAAAGTTCTTATTTTGGCCCGTAAGTTTTCTTAATTTTGGTCCTTCCAATTCTCTCCCTCTTCCTGCTGAAAGGAAGTGAACAAGTGACTGGGTAGGGGCTTTCCTCTACCTGCCCAGCCAGGGTCAACCCAGCACAGCAGTACCTCTGTCCCCTCAACTCTATCGCCAGTGGCCACGAGATGGCACTTGGACACTGTGTTTGGATTCGGAGAGCTGTGCCAGGGGAGCTGCTCTTGGACCTGACACCCGCACAGCAGCTGCCCAAGGGCCCCAAAGGTTTGCCCACTGCCCTCTGAGGCAGCACAGGTCCCTTGTGCAAGCACTTTGCACCTTCCCATAGTGACTGCTACCAAGACAGTGACGGTTTAGCTAAGTGCAGCCTTTYTGAGAACTGAAGAGGCATAATGTAACTTTGTCAAGATAACAACAATCCATAGTAATGCAGATTAGCAATTTATATTACATCACAAAATTACTTTTTTTTTGATTGGTCTRATGAGGATGTTGTGATTATTAAAGATGGTAACATAAGATCACCTTGTTAAGTCCCAAGAACAAGGCGACTACTTTCCCTCACTTTTAGCAATACAGTCTGTGCAGTGTCTGAGGTCTCGATATTGTTCTGGATTCCAGTGTAGTACTACAGAAATCCACTGTATGGCCAAAAGAATTAAGATTGTAATAAACATTGAAAGSAAAGTTTTAAAGTTTCTGTGGATTTAGTTAAATAATAGACAGAWAGTAATGAAAGAGACTTGTATCAGTTAAATACCAACAGCTTGTAATGATGAAGTTAACAGAAAGTAAATTTTTTATTGATCAGAATGCAGCCCAGRCAATTATCTCCAAACTGATGCTCAGCAACATCTCTCTCAGAACACCAATACAAGTATTTGTGTTATTAGTCCCTCCATTTTCTTGAGCTTGTATGCTTGTTTTTTTTCTTCCAAGTATCAAAAGAGTATTAATGTGAGRCTAACTACAAAGAGCTGAAAGCATTCTCAAAAGAATCAAAGAAAAAACTTCTGAAACTTCTTGTAGAAAGACCTCTTTCACAGATTCATTTCACACTTTTTTTTTTTCATAATCAGCATCTAACTCTTGTTAGTGTAGTCTATGCAACATTTTAYGTGCTATGCCATCCTTCCTGACAGCTCTTCTACTTGTCAGAGTGCCTCAGGTTTAAATGTTGAAAGAATCATCCATCTCAAATGGCTACCTGCATTGTCATTTCATTTTAATTRCATGACTTCAGTCTGGACAAGCGGTACCCAGCACAGCTGCACCCTCCCACGATCATTATTCATCTTAATCATTAAGCCTAACTGCCTGTGAAGGAACATTTAACTACATACCTTAAGAAGAGAAAATATTTGCTTTTCATAAACTACCTCTTTTAAGGCTATCCATTGCGTGTGTTTGGYTGCTCAGTGTAGGAAATGGTAAATCTTGCATTTATTATTGATAGAAAAGTAGCCATTTTAATTCCTTCTTATCCTGCTTATTTTAAATTGAAATGAAAATTTCTAATTTGGCACAAATCTGTTGCTAACCAAAAATACTAGAATAAGAATACAACAGATTATTGCAATGCACACAGACTACTATTGGGGGTAATGCATTAGTTTGTAAGAGAAGTTCAAGAGGTATGTATTATGTAGGATAAKCCTGACATTCCATGTTGGTCTTATTTACCAGAAAACCCTCCAAAATGAGATCTTTTAAAAAGGCTTTGCTGCTTTACTATTATGACACAATATTCACACAATTATGCCAAACCTGCTGTGTCTTTAATCAGCAAACTCTCAGTAGTGTTCAGGATCTGTGTCCTGCCAAAAGATCACAAGGCAACCAAACCAAGTCACTGCTGTGAGCTCAGATTTTGCTCTTACAGGTTCAAAGCCCTCAAATATAATTACTGCAGTAACTCTGGGTGGAAGGTAAGCAAGTTCTGTTTGCTCCTGGTTTGTTTAGGTTTTTTCAGTTTAAGTGCACAAATTTCTTAGAAAAAATGACAACTTACAGCATCTTGAAAACCAAACAGCACGAGCTGCACTTGACTGATACCATGGCTGTCAAAGTCTAACTCCAGCTTCAATTTTGAAAGAGTGGTTGCGATGATTTTGCGATCAGTGGACCGTATAAACTCTCTGAGGCTGGAAACAAGCGTTGTGATATGTTCCCATTTTAGCTTGGGTTCTTCAGCTCCCTGGTAGAAGAGAGAGGAAAAGAAATAGTTTTGATATTTTGAAAAAAACACCCAGAAGGACTTTAGCCAACAATGTCAGCCAGCAGTATGGATTTTCTTCAAAGCTCTGCTGCTATGGTTAAGGGAAAGGTGCAGCTGCAGATCAGGTAATGGTGGCAGCATAACTGCAGCATCACAGAGCTCTGTGGCTGAGCTCGCTCCCTGGTAATACAGGGAGTAACTCGATGAACAAGTAGCTGATCTCATTTTACATCAGTTGCTGAAGAATTTGTGCACCCTGTAGTGTGTATGTTTCTTTGTACAGTAATGAAAAGACACGAATAAATAAATATACYGTGCACTGGATACTAGAAATTACTCTTAATTGCAAACACATATATACTTTGCAGTGCTTCTAATTTCTGCATGTCCCTCAGAGACAATGTGCGAAGTCCTACAGCAGCATTTAAAAGAAGGGATCAGTGAAAGTTATGCAGGAGGTTCACAAAGGGACAAGTTGTTTCTTATATAAGTTCCTAATTTCCCTTAATACAGAACTTCTACACTTAGCTGTTCTTAGAGCAGGTCTACAAAGATCTCACCTTTCCAGTACAAATATTAATTTGCCTATTTTGAAAAGCTTTTATGTTTTTGCATGAGCTACCAAAGTAGCAAAAAGCTCAAAAGCGTTCACCAGAATAACCAGCCAAATTAACTAGGAAGCAGAGCACTTTATTTGCTTTCATAAGTAAAGTTACGCCAATTGAAAACAAATTTCAATTCCTAATCTTAAATTAAGCCAGACTTGTTGTTCAACATGAAGTATTAGATGCTTATTCTGAAGAAAGTTAAGTAAATATTTATACAGACTAATGATATCCAACATTGATTTCTGTAAGAGAGGGACATAAGGTGTTTGGTTCTATTGCATTTGCTGGTTTTATGCCATGAATGCTATGGCTGGCCAGAAACCAAGAACTCCTGCTTGCCAGTAATGCTGAGCTTTTAATGATAGTCAGTTAATTCTGAACAGGATGAAACAAAGAGAATTTGATTCTTGAGAAAGAAACTTGAAAATAAAAGCAAAAGTTCTAGAGCAGTCAAAGATACCACTGACTAAAACAACCACCTGAGATAAAAGATCCTAGCCTCTGATATTATCTGCTTTGGAGAATCCACCTGGTGATTTTCTATATGGAACAGGATATTTCACTGTCCTGCAGGAGCCAATCTTCTTTTCATGTAAATAATTAAAAAGCCATTAGGGCAGATATGTAAATACACACTGTAGCCCTGCAGTAGAAGATCCAAGTCCATCAAGGCACCAGGCACTATGGGGACAAGACAAACAGTATGACCTGCTAACTAGAATCAGGGACCCATTTTGTGAGGGGCATTTTCCTCCCCTAGCTCTCATATCAAATGAAATTTTTCTTGTGGAAAGTTTTCATGAAGAGAAAAACTCTTATCAAATCCTAAATCCTGACGATGCCTAACAAGCAAGCCAGGCTTTTTCTGTTAGCAATTTCTCACATTTCTCAAGGGAGAAAACAGTCTTTGGGACTCAGAGCTCTGCATCCTTTTGAAGGGTAGCCAGGCCCACAAACATGAGCTTTGAACTCTCTGGCTCTAAAATTTTATGTCTYTGCTTCTCTCTCAGGCTGTTCCAATTCCAGCTGAGAAAGGCATGAAATACCAAGCACACTCTCAGGATTTGTGATTGAGTTTTGGCCTCTCACAACCACTGATCATTACTTGCATACACATGCAAAAACTTGCCTGTTATAGCAACACTCTTGCAAAGCACAAATCAGAAGTTTCTCTCTCTCTCTGCCTTATCTTTCAATACTTTCTGTAGTTACAAGGACAACTGCAGGATATTCTCTCCCCACTCCCAAGAGTTAGAAGCTSTTTTTATTTGCATGGCAGCAATTTCCAATTACATTAAGTGTAGTGCATAATAATCATACTGGTTTGCATCAGTTTCTAAACAGTAGGATCTTTAGGATATGAGTTGTCTTGTTTTATACAAATATGCTTTAAAGCAGCAATATTTTGCCTTGAGAAAGAAGTGAATCAATTAACTACTAGCACACACACAAACAAGAACAAAAAATCCTGTCATCCAATTACAGTGTTGCAACATTTAGCAGTGTGGTCATGACCTGTTATTTATTCAGTGCTGTCCTGAGCTGATACATCATCATAATGAATCATGCCCACAAAGGAATGCCAAAAGGKCATTCTGCAATTATTTTGTTGTTTGCTGTAGCTCCTACCACTACTGTATATTCCCTCCAAATGAGCTCCCAAATGCACTGAAGAATAGCTGCCATTTATTTTCTCCTCAGCCCCCTCTTTCCCTTGTTATGGCTGTTGGCTGGAAGGCAATGGTGTATCCATCAGCCCCATTTTTTTTTTCTACACAATAGCCTAACATAGGGCCAGAGCAGGCCAAATGACCTCAACCTCCCTCTGTCAAACCAGTCAGCCAGAACACGGATCTTTAAAAGGGAGTCAAGATAATCTGCTCCTTGAGATGATCTATCTTAAATGAGTAGGCCTCAGTCCAATTCAAAAATCACTGGCAAAACAGAGTATCATGAAAACATGTTTTGCTGTTGTCTTGCCAGTAGCTAATACCCAGGTATACACATAGAAATTAAAAACAACAGAAGGCCTAGGTCATGCAGCATAAACAATTACAAAGCCATTTTTAATAGCCTAAATAAATCAGTAACTGTGAAAGGTGTATGCTTTCTAGTTTAATCAAACTTTATTTTTTAATTGCTTTACTATGTTTAATTTCAAGATTTCTGGGTAAATGCAGCAAAGTCTTAAAATCCCATAAAATTCCTGCTTCCCTCTGAAATTACTTTACCTGAGTCAAAGCTTCCATCAGGTTCCTCACYACCTGCTCTTGGTCCTCAGTTAATATTCTGTGAAGGGTGGCTCTCCTTTCACTATCCTTCTTCAGCATGAAAAACCCAGAATCTTTCTCTTCAGGTGAAGGAGGTGCACTATGATCCTCAAAATGTTCATCTGGGATGCTGAATGRAAGACACTCAGTGAAAAGAAACATAATAAAAACCATCCCAATGCGCACATTTCAAATCGACTGAGTAACAAAAACACCAGCTAGCTCTTTACCTCAGAAAAAGGGACCGGATTCCCTTCCCATCTTTTTCTCCACAGGATTTGGCTCTTGTTTTGAAAGAGAATGGATCAATTTTTAATTCTGTATCAGGTGAGACAGAACCATATTCACTGCTGCTACTCGTATCTTCCACCAGAACAGGGACAGGTAARGATATGCTCCGAAGATACTCTATTCATATAGGAATATTCAGAAATTAGAATTTAATAATACCATCAGAGTTTTGAAGTGAACACTATTTTTTCAGAGGAGACAGAAAAAACTCCAGTCTTCCTACACATCAATACAAAATATTAGAAAAAAAATTGACAAAAAACTCCTAAAGGTTATTCATCTGGAATAGAGTTATCTTTCAGTTATATTTTTAYCCCTGAAAGATGGAAATGCTGGGCTTCTTCCAAGTTCACTTACAGAACTTCAACACTGAAGTGAATGTGCATATCATGACTTTCAGCAGTAGCAAAATGTTTTTATAGCATAAGTCATCCAAGCACCTTCCAAGAYCTTAATTYTAGGGGTGTATATAAATAMATRTATRTSTMTAYATATATGTCTATATACACTRCATATAAGTATATATAACACATATAAGATACATTTCTTCATCAGATTAATTTGTACAATTTTAATTAGTTCATAATCTTTGAAAAATAATGATAAACATGCAGTTAAGTCAGAAGTTTTAATTTTAAATCCAAAGCACATATTACTGCTSCAGGAAACTACTCGTATCTATTTCKCATGTGCACATTTCAAAATGTACTTTGATACTTTGATACCAATTTAACATGAAGGTAACTATGTGTATSTTCAGTTCCCTCCTGCACTCTTTCCGCTCATTTCCTGAAACAGATGAGTGCCCTGTATCCTGCTCTGACAAGGGGTGTCAAATGCATTCTCATTTTTCAGTTAATAGAATTTAGTCTAATAAAAATCTAAGTTATCTTTCTCCACCAACCTTGGCTCTGTTGCTACTATATTGGTTTCCATCAAATGTCCCCATAATGAACAGAACAACCCTTCAAGCCTCTAACACCCACCTGCCTGGACAGTTAAGCCATAGTCTGGTAGGACTAAAAACAGCAGTTTAGATATGCACAAGGAATTAGATGTTTCTAACAGAGACAGGTCATTTTCATAACTGAAACCACTTCTCAACTTTTCAGTGATGACAAACTCTACCAGAATAAGTGATAACTGCAGTATCTACACAGGTATGTTTTTGATGGAGARGTATGTTAAAACTCACCGTTTGTGTTAGCTGAAAGGACTGTGTGAGAAAAGCAAAGAAAAAAAAAGAAAGTTAAATATGCTGAAACTAACTGAGAAAATAAGCATAGTCTAAAGGRTAACTTTCTATTTTTATGGACTATCTCAATTCTCATATTTGCAGTCTCCAAAACTTTAATTTATTGAAATATAATTTTATTCTGAGGGGGTGGAAACCACATTAAAAGTGATCCCCCAATAACATCTCCTTTACCTGATATTTTTATTTCTTTAAGTATGCTAAAAACATACAGAAGATATTTTCCTAAATATATATCCACACACAAAAGAATATGTTATTTGTGCTCTCAAAACTCSTTCGCTACTTTCCATAATTTAGAACACTACAGGAAATGAACATTTCCTGAAAATGAAACTTCATGAAACAAAAATAATGCAGCATATGCACATTTCTTATGAGAAAAAGGTTCCTTTTTTCATGTAGAAAACTCCATTGAGGTTTAATAGCATATTCTAGGCTTACATAAAATATACTCTATATAAATACTCTTTCAATGAAAACATATGCACACTAAAAAGCAAACAAAAACAAACAAACCCCAACAACCATAAAAGCTGCACAAAATCACAGACTTTTAGAAACCTTATTAGAAGTATTTACAAAAATTTAATTCTGTGCCAATATGATAAGAGAATTCTGCTACAGCATTGTTTCTTGCAGCAAGCTGCTGGTACAGAAGGTTACAACTGAGCATTCATCTGGGGTGCAGATCTGCTGTGTTCACCTTAAAGACTAAATCAACAGTTTCAGGAAACAGTAACTCAGGCAAGAGAAAACTTCCAGATTGAATTTAGCAGTGCTTACCTGAGAGCTTTGAAGGGGATTTTCTTTTCTTGCTTGAAACCTTCAAGAATTCATCTATAAGTAGTTCATGAGCAAAAGCTCGTTTATCAGGATCTGGCTCAAAGCAACGCAATATAAAAGCCTTGGCTTCTGCAGACATGGATTCAGGAATTTCTGGGTGTATTTTAAACATTCCCACCTGAGACAAATAAAGGGAGAAACAATGGCCTAAACTGTTCTTCCCCCAAACACTAGACAACATAAAAACCTGTTTAGATAGAAATGGTATATAAATCTCAAGATTTTGTATTAACTTTATACCACTAGTTTATTAATTCAGAGGAAAAGAAAACAACCCTATTGCAAACTGCATAAACAAGTACATTTACAAAAACCCAGAGCTCACAAAGCAAAAAATGGTTTCTTCTTTCGTTCAGCAGGTTGGTGTTGCTTTTGTCTTAAATACCAGGCTGCTGAATAACTGCTTTACTAATCCATTCAAAAGTACACAGCACTCCCTCTCAGCTGAATCTGATTATTATCCTTAACATCCTCACAATTGAAACACTTCCTTTATCTACTTTTCTTGCAACCTCTAATTCCAGCTTCTCCAAAACAGTCATCAGCTTCGTGTATGTACAAATACAACTCTGAGCTGTACAAGGAAGAAGTCTGACCTTAAACATGGCTGCCTGTGGCTCTCCCAGTTCATAAAACGGGGGTTTCCCTGTAGCCATCTCGATGATTGTGCATCCCAAAGACCAGATGTCTGCAGCCTTCCCATAGCCACGTGGCCCTTTGTCTATGATCTCTGGTGCCATATACTGAAGGGTACCTGTTTAAAACATATTCTCTTTTGTTTACTTAGGTGTATTAAWGCTGCAAACAGACAGCTAAAGAGGAACAAAATCATGGACAAGTGAGCAATATCGGAAGAGTTAAAAAATCCCCTTTTTATTATTCAAAATTCAAATTTTCCATATGCGTCCTATACAAAACTCAAAATACTACTTAAGATATTAAAACATTTGGCATCATCTACTGATCTGGATATTGCTTTTCAAAGTCAAAGACAATTATTAAAAGTTTTGATGAGCTTTGGATCAGATACAGCTTTCATTTACTCTTTTAGTATCTTAACATTAAAATATAAGACAGCACTCTGAATTGTACCCAGACAGGAAAAGGAAGAGAAGCCTGAAACCCCAACCTAAAAAAGCAGGTGATACGAAGATATGTATTTTTCTGAAGTAAGGGAATCAACCTGACACATCATTCTGCATTCTGTTCCTTTTACAGAAGCAATGGAACAGCAGAAGATGAAATTAAAATTACAGTCACTTCTCATTTTACATAGTTCTTCACTACAGTGCCACTGCATTTGGATTTAGCACCCAAAGCATACTATGAAACAGAAAAAGGAGCAAGTTAATGACAGGTTCGGTAGACAAGTGATTCTGGAGATGAACYCAGGATGTCCAAGCCAATCATGAAAGAAATAAAAATCAGCAAGATGAAAAAGACATGCACACAAAGGAAACAGACTCAAGTAAAGCACAGGAGAGACACAGCTCTTCTGTTGCAGGGGACTTTGATGTCACAAGTGGAACATCCAAAACGGCATTCTCTTTGAACAGTGCACACAAGTACAATGTATATCTGAAGATTATGTATCCAAAAGTTATTCTTCCAGTAACCTTTTATACTGATTTAAAGTCAATGAAARTTCAGTATTTCTGGATTCTGACCCCACACACACAGTTCGAGTGAGGATAAGAAAAGTCTGCTCTGGGAACATACCAGTGAAAGTTTCAGTACAAGGATTGATTCCYGCAAGTCTCTTTGAAGTTCCAAAGTCCGAAATCTTTAGCACTCCACTGTAAGTGTTGATAAGCACGTTATCACCCTGAGGAACAGAACATGCAGAGCAATTATTTTTGTCTGCAGATCCTTCATCTATGACTTTTTGCATAACCTGTTCCTACAATGCACTCTAAGCGAGTGACTTCTTAAACGAGGAGATCAAAGAGAAATCAATAACGTTCCTTCCTTATGCAATCCCATTAACATAAACTTCATCTCAAAGTGAACTTCCCCTCTTACTACAGGAGACTACAGGAATTCAGTTAAAGAATACTAAGAGTAAAAAAGCCTTTTTTTAAAAAAACAACCCAAACACTTTTCATCTAAAATCTCCATGGAAAAGAACTTGCTAATTATCCCATCCACAATCTTCTTCATTTCTATCAGATTTTATGAAAGTTTGTTCACATCTTTGAAAACAGAAAAAGAGATATCTGCTTTGTAACATTTTAAGTTGTTATATGTCAATTCTCCTAAAATAAAAAAATCCCAAACATATTTTGTTGGTGCAAATTGAAAGCAACAATGGCTCACCTACCTAACCCATGGTTCAGAATAGCAGAGAGCTATCAGAAAAAAGTTTTTAAATTACAGGACAAATAAATGGTTATGCAGTTACATAACACTATCAGGCTTAATTATCTGCAAATTCTTACCTTTATGTCTCTATGTACTATTTGATTATCATGGAGGTATTTTAATCCTTCAAGAATCTGCTTGGTGTAAAAGCCAATTGTCTGCTCATTATTTTTTAATGGTCCCCATTTTGATCGTAGAAGAGCAGAAAGACTGCCTATAATTTTGGAGAGCAAAGAGAGAGAATAAAAATCCAATTAAATTCTGCTTTCTCCCCCGAAGGAAAAAAGTAACAACAAATATAAATCCCAGTACAAGATTGGGCATCTCTTTATTACCAAAGTCCTCTCCAGTTAGATGCTTACTTGGATCACCACTAGCCTGAACAATTAAAGAGAGAGTGTGAGTATCATCTGGCTGCTCTGAGTTCTTCAGTAACAAACAGAAGCACCAATGACCTATCTCCTTTCTCRTGTTATGTACCACTGGAGACTGCCTGCAGTTGTTCTGGTGGGATGAGCACAGGCCATTTCTATCTTGTGTTGGATTTGCAGAGAAAGTGCTTGGTAGCAGGAAAGCTATCGGGGGTTGGGTGGGGGGAGTCTGTGAGAAGCAGCTGGAAGCTTCCCCTGTGTCCGACAGAGCCGATGCCAGATGCTTCCAAGATGGACCTGCCACTGGCTGAGCCCATCAGCATCGAGGCAATGCCTCTGGGGTWACAGATGGGAAAGATGTATATGCAACAACAATCACAGCCAGAGAGAGTAGTGAGAACATGTGAGAGAAACAGCCCTGCAGACATCAAAGCCAGTGAAGAAGGAGGGGGAAGAGGTGCTTCAGGCACCAGAGCAGAGATTCCCCTGCTGCTCATGGTGAAGACCATGATGAGGCAAAATGTCTCCCCGAAGCCCACAGAGGTCCCTAAGCTGCAGCAGGAGGCTCCAAAGGAGACCACAGGAAGCCCACATGGGAGCAGGTTCCTAGCAGGACCTGTGGCCCTAAGGGGAGAGGAACCCATGCTGGAATAGGTTTGCTGGCAGGATTTGTGACCCACAGTGGACCCACACTGTTCCTGAAGTACTGGACCTCAGGAAAGGATCCACACCTGGGCTGTTCATGAACAACTGAAACCCATGGGAAGGTCTCACATTGGAGAAGCTCATGGAGAACTGTCTCCCTTGGGAGGAACCCCATCCGTGCTGGAATAGGGTAAGGAAGTGAGAAGTCCTCCCCTTGAGGAGGAAGGAGTGACAGTGTTTGATGAATTGACCRCATTCCCCATCCCCCTGAACCACTGGCAGGAGGAGGGAGAGAAAATCCTAAGTGAATTTAAGCCCAGAAAGAAGGGAGGTATAGGGGAAAGGGGTTTCTAAGATTCAGCTTTGTTTCTCATTATCCTACTCTGACTGGGTTAACAATGAATTAAATCAATTTCCCCAAATCAAGTCCATTTTGTCTGTGATTGTAACTAGTGMGTGACCTGTCCCAGCCTTACCATGACATATGAGCCTTGCGTTCCATTTTCTCTCCCCCACCCAGCTGAGGACAGAGTGACAGAGTGGCTTTGGTGGGCACCTGGGATCCAGCCAGGGTCAGTCCACCACTGATCTGCAGGTAAAAGRAGCTCACCTGCTACAGCAATGATCTGATCTCTATCTGTAGCACAGCCTATCTGACTACTGCAGGAGATACATTTTGAAGACACAGCTTACCCCACTGATTTTAGAAATAGACATTAAAAAATACTACACCTGTATGAAATATGTCTCGTGGCCATATTATAGGTTTTTATACTTTTAAAACGCTAAAAAAACAAACAAACCTCTAAACCACCAAACCAGTCTCCCCCAAAACTTACCACCTGGCACTTGTTCCATGAATATTTTGATGAAGCCATTCTCACTAAGAGAACCTAAATACTGGACAATGTTCTTATGTTTGAGATGCTTATGCAAAGCTATTTCTTCATGGAGAGGTTGAGAGTACCTGGAAAGCAAAGAAGCAGTTTATTCTTCATCTTAGTTAATAAAGCCTTGAAACAGTTTACATTGAAAATGACTATTTGTTAAATGAGTTTAACAACAATGGTTGTGACCACCATATCATGAAATATTATGTAATCATATGTAAATAACATATATAAAATTTATCTATTATTGTGTATATATACATGGCGGTATTGCGTATATATTCATAGAGTACATAGAGTACAACAAAATGTGTGGAAAATAAACTCCACTCTAGTCTAACTCCAAGAGAATAAACAGTTGTGAAAGTGATTGGATTCATGTTAGTGCCAAAGAGAACTAGTAAACTATAAAGCTAGTATATAAATAAAAACACCTCAATAATTAAAATGAGTCACCATTTAAATTTTAATTAAAGCAGAAGTCTTTTCTGAAAGTAAGATGGGATATCAGAGCAAGAAAACAGAAAGCATTTAAAGGATAGATACTTTGAATTGACCAAAACAATTTCATCAGTTCAGTTTAGTCCAAGGCAAAATATTTTTAGAGATATGCTTTTCAACAGCCTTTTTGCCAAGAAAGTTTTAAGGAGTCAGGATCTTTCTCCAGGGTGGAACACCACYAGAGCTCAGCAGCTGATGTGCGGATCTGATGTATAAAGTCCACCCTGACGCTCTTCCTAACTTAGGCCTGATCTAACGCTTCCTCTTGGAGGTGGGTCAGCTGCCAGATTCTGTGTATTTCAGGCAAAATGTAGACAATATGCTGACAGTCTGTAGGCTATCTTCTCTAAAGGACTAACATCTGTGGCCACACTCTCAGGGTAGCAGAAAYAGATGAAGGACACAGATTTCCTTCTGTCAGTCCAGATGTGAGAAGCAGCTGCAGCATTTACAGYTGAAGTTTACAGAACAAGTACCCGTGACTTCTACTCCCTTTTGGGAGCAGGCAGCTATCAGCTCTCCCTAACAAAAGCATCAAACTACCAGAGGAGGCTGAACTCTTAAAGAAGTGGAGGAAAAAGAAAAAAAAAAAAAAGGTCATTTGAAAATCCCACTGGGGAACAACTGCTGCAGAAAATAGTCTGATTATCTGGTTAATGAAAAGTATGATTATGCAACTCTGAGTCTATTTGCTAAAAATTAATTTGAGTTTTGGCTTACATCTCCACATTACTATAAAGATTCTGACTACATGATTAGTCATACAGAAACGCAAAATCAAAGACTGTATTCCCGAGTTCWGTTAATGAGATTTTAATTCTGAGCAGCAGCATGACCATTATAATTCTTCCTGCACTTTTAAACTGCAGAGTTAATTGAGACTTGAGCAAGTAAAATAATTTTGCCAATAAAACAGAGACATAAAGAAAGTTTTTAGTGGGATGAAACATTTGTTGTTTTAGAACTTAATCACTAGGAAACTTTAAATGGTACAAAGAAAGACAAATTCTAAATCATCCTCATAAAATCGTTTGAGTTAAGGAGAGACTTTAAAGCTCCAGCCCTCCTGACATGGGCAGGGACACTTCCCACCATACCATGCTGCTCAAGGCCTTATCCAACCCGGCCTTGTCAGTCACTCTTAACTTATTTGCCACTGCTGTAACCCCATCACAGAAGGCCACCAAATTTGTTAGGCATGATTTGCCCTTAGTGTGGCTGTGCCTGCTGTCACCAATCACCTCATTATTTTCCATGTGCCTTAGAACAGGTTTAAAGAGGATCTGTTCCATGATCATATCCAGCACTGAGGTGAGACTGACTGGCCTTCAGTTCCCTGGATCTTYCTTATTCCCTTTCTAAAAACAGGGGGTTTATTTCCCTTTCCAAGTCAGAGGGAACACATGCACGAATCTCTTCAGCCCTATGGACTTGTGCATGCTCAGGTTTCTCAGATGGTGTCAAAGCTGATCTTCTGCAGTGGGTGGTTTTTCACTCTCCCAACCCCTGCCTTTGCCTCCTGTGACTTGGGCCRTGTGACTGCAGCACTTGTTGAAGACTAAAGCAAAAAAAGCTGTCAAACACCTCAGCCTTCTCCATGTCCTGGATAACCAGGTCTCCCATTTCCTTCTGGAGAAGAACATTTTCCCTAGCCTTCCTTTTATCACCCACATACTCATAGAAAGTTTTCATGATGTCCTTGACATCCCTGGTCAGATTTAATTCTATTAGGTACTTGAGCTTTCCTAACCTGATGCCTGACTGCTCAGACAATATCCAATTTCTCTGTATTCTTCTCAAGCTACATGTCCTTGCTTCCACCCTTTGTAGCCTTTCTTTTTGTGCTTGAGTTTTCCAGGAGACACTTGTTCCTTCATRCAGGTATTGTTTTTTTTTCCTGATTTTCCCTTTGTTGGAATGCAGAATGTGTCTCTGTAGTCTAACATTTCCTGACAAGTAAATTATTCAATAGCTTTTATTCAACATATAGCAAAATTGCAGACTTACTGCTTTTTGCATAGAAATATTTTCATTTCCAACCCTGCTGTGACTCAGAAYTTGAATATTTTTTGCAAATTCAAAATATGGTAATTCTTACTTTTAAAATGATASAAATTAACTTCAGAGAATGTTTTCTTTCTATAGACTTCTTTCAAAGTGCAAAAAGATCAGGTTACAATTAACCAGAAGTAAATTAATAAGTATTTCTTACTTTGCCGCTAAAAGAATACTTGAAGTTCATTCTGAAAGCCTCTAAATGTTTTTGAAAGCTCAGATGAAAGACTAACAGCTTCCTAATAATGTCTTTCACGCTATGCTTTGCATACTTGACCTGAAGCCTATTCCATTGAAAATTCTTTCAAACTGTGTATTGGAGAAGAAAACTCTAGATTTTTTCTTTTTWCTTTAAAGTAGTTACTACTCTATTCAAGTCATCTTTCTATCAACCACAGTTGTTTCAAGTGAAATTTCTTCTTAGCACATACTTGGTGTAAATTTCTACTTACACACACAAAACTTGCAACTATTTTGAGTCCAGTGACTGTTTTATGTAATGGGGCCGTACTTTCCAAGGAATTACTACATACATTGAAGTTTAATTTGGAATAACTTTATAGAGGATGGAAGGGTTCCCCCCTCCATAATCTAAGTTCTAGTATCTTTAAAATACAATGAGTATGGAAAAAAAATATTAGACCAGACACACATCCATTTGAACAGCCAATCTGTAAATGAATTCCAAAAGGCTTAGAGTGTTAATTTTTAAACACCAAAGAGAAAAACAAGTCAGCACAGAATAACCAAAGCAAAGCACACAAGACAGACCCATAAAAAGACACTGAGCTAAGCTCAACTGTTTAATAGTCAGTTTCACTTGAAAACTCTTAACTTTATAKTTCATATCACTTCTATCAAAATATTTGTGGAAAGCTATGTATAYAAAATAGGATATACTGGAAGCTTTCAGATACACAAATACTAAGGACATTAGGTGCCTGGTCCTTACATGGCACCCTTTATAAAGGAGAGAGGGTTAGAGATCATTCCACAAGATGTACTCTAATGTTATGAGGCTTCAAAATAAATGGCTCAAAACCAAGAAAATAAAATGTCTTTATYAGCAATTTAGGCTCAGAATTTTACAGGGCTGCATAAATCATGAATTTCAATAGGTCTTTTATAAGGACATGCCTGAGAATGTCTAAGTGAACAGGGATCATCACCAGTTATTTGAGTGAGATTCTGCACTTCACTTTTTTTTTTTTTTTTGTGTTTGCCTTACATATTTTTAAATTTAAAATAGTAGTATCAAACCCAGAAAATATTTAATATGTCAGTTGCGATCACAATCTACTCCACAACTTGGAAACATCTAGTTACAAAAACAGGGAATACCAGTATATATAACAGACAGGTAATTTATTGGCAGCTTTGTAGAAGAGGCACCCCTTGATCAGCAAATTGATTGACCACATTAATGATGAAATTATTATGTAATGCACAAAATTTGTATTYAGCCACAGTGACTATACCTGCTGTCTCTCTCYGGGATTTCTTTAATAGCAATTCTGACTTGRTTGCTCAGATCTCGTCCTGCATACACAATGCCGTAAGTTCCTTTTCCCAGAATGACTCGCTCACCATTCTCATCATACTCATAATCATACTGCAAAGCAAACAACAACATGAAATGCACCAGAAGGACAACATTTATTCCATCTGACTCTGTGATCATAACTAAGGCATCTAGGATGCTAGTAGCTTTCTGCAGAACRCAGAGGAGAAAGAAAGAAAAACACTTCAAGACGACAACACCGTGCAGGTATTGGGATGCCGTGGGATACCGTGCAGACACGCCTGTGTTTGCCCACTCTAAGGCAGCTTTTCAGGGAGGTGCTTAGCCGGGCTATGCTGGCCTGTACCTGCCAGAGCAGCTCCCCTTGTGTCCCCGGGAGCAGCACCCGCAGCTCCGTGGGCAGGCGCTGCACAAGCAGAGCCGACGGCAGAGGGCACTCYGCGCCAGACGGAGAGTCCGGCTGCTTCTCGGGCACAGGGAGCACGGCAGGACAACGCTTCATTCGTCCCAGGGGCTCTCCTGACCTCCCCACAGCTTCCAAAACCAACACAACCTCAATTCTGACACTGCCAGGTCTGCCAGCAGACCGCGCCAATAGAGGTTAGTCAGGACTGCGTGGTTTCGGCTGAGTTTGAATCCAAGAGAGTTGAAGGCCAGTCCAAAAACACTTGTTAAAGAGATGACCTGATCTGTCCTCTTGTGCAATGCAGGCATGCAATTTCACAAGCTCACTCCTGTGCTAAACCCAGTAGCTTATGCCTAGTTAAAGTATTTTTTATTTTCTTCTGTATAAAGATGGTTATTTTTTTAAATAAAGGAGAGAATACACTACTTCTTTCAATAGTTTGTTTCAACAATTAATTATTCTCGTGGTAAATTCTCGCCTCTTAATTCAATTTTTCTAGTGCCACTATTTAATTAAATTTTTATTCAACAGATTAGAGACCATTAGCACATTACTATTTTTCCTGTAAAAATACTCAACCACTGTGATGAAGCCACCCACTGCTTTTCTTTTTACTAAAATAAACAAACAGGCACCCTAAGGTTCTCAATAGATGCTCTTTTTCTATGCCACAAGTCACTCTGGTGGTTTCTCTTTGTCTGATCTCTGATTTCAGACGCGTTATAAAATGTCARTATCAAAACTGGGACAGAGGGCTGTCTGTACTGGTTACACAGCACTCTCTCAGTTAGCTATGGATGTCTCTAGAGCTTTGGGACACACAGATTTTAACCTGATAGGGGTTTAGGTATTCTCTCTTGTTCCCTCACACCTCAAAGAAAGCCTGGACACCTTAAGTGCTGCATTGAACCCTACCTACTAGACGTTTGTAGGTGCCTCTACTCCCTTTCCAACCTTTTAACGTGAACCGTGTGTGCTCAGGTAAACTCCAGGTGAGAACACAGTGTGCGTCAGTGCACAGCCAAGCTGTAACCTTGCTGTAGGGGCACCCAGAGCTTCAGAGGGGGCTTGTGGGATAAGGGTATGAAGACTCTCAGCAGCACCAACATCATCATCTGATGTTGTYCTGCTCTTCATTGCCATGCTGCCTGCAGACAGTCACCAGCCAGGAAAATTTTATTAGAAGATAAAACTGTGTAAACAATAAATTTACTAATTTCTACCAGAAAAGGGGTGAATAACTTCAGTGAAGTGCCACACTAGAAGCGAAAAATTTTGTATTTTGGGGGGGAAAAAAAAGCACAAATACCTCTAGAGAATCTCCATCACATTCCCCTTCCTCTGTAGTCTTCCCTATTTCTTCAGTGATACTATTCACCATGTCAAAAAATCTGTACAAAAAAAAAAACAAAAAAAAACAGGAGTGAAGAAAAGCAAACACACGCTCGAGACAGTAACCTGAGACAGTTTAGKAACAAACAGAAGGCTTGTCTCTAAATTAATAAACAAACCAAGAGAGGACTCAAGTACAGTAAGTATTATTTTATATAATTACATATTATGGAATAATACAGTGTATATATAAGTATATAYATATATGTGTAATTTATACAGTAAATACAAATTCAGTGTATGTTTGCTGGTCAGAAGAAAAATTTACATGGAGATTTAAAACTAAAAATCTGCAGTTTTTCTACTTCTTTTGTATGTATAAGATATCCGTGATATCTGAAATTATTAATGGAATTAACATTTTAAAATCTACAGCTTGTTTGAAATCCTCATCCTATATCACCATGCCTTTATATCCATTGAAAGCACTGAAGCATCATGAGAAGTGCAGGAAAGCCGGGTACATTTGGAAGTTTTTGTAATGTAGGAATGCTAGCTCCAAGTTTTTGCTTGAATGAAAAGGATGTCTATTTTGTAACTTTTCATTAAAAAATACTCTTATATGTGACTTCTATCCTTTTGAAASAATGCAAGTACAAAACCCATGTCATGCTAAGGTACTGCTTATGCATCTCCTAATAAGAACTCAGATGTAAAAGGGAATGAACAAGGTAAAAGAACCTGTATGAACTAGAATGCATGAAAGAACAAGCTAGAGATTGGGCTGTAAGAGGCCCCAGTCATTAACAGAGTGTACTGCAGTGATTTTAGGCAATTTTTCAGCCTTTTTTAGCACAAAAAGATAGGACATTTTCTCGGTGAATGCCTCCAGGATCATCTCAACACCACAGCCTCAAGCTTATGGGGCAGAAAATGGGACATCCCTAATTTTATCCAACAAACCCTTGCCAAATTTCCTGCAGGGACACAGGTACAATCTTACTTATGTAAACACATTCTATTGTAAAGGAAATCAAGTGTGCTTCTTCATAATTGTAAATAAAAATGTATTTACACTTATAGAATAATCTTGACCACACCTTGTTACTCCAAATGTTTTCACCTCAGAAAGTCCTTCTAAAGTTTAGGATGCTTTGTTGAATTGGGGGCACACATTTCTACCAAGCCTTAATATGATCAATACCAGAAAACTAATCCCAGAAAGGYGTGTATAAAAAATAATGATATTTGTAATTATATTTGTTTTTAATGTTTGCCTGAGCTTGCTCTTTAACCCTTCCTACATCAAATCCTCAGGGAGTTGTGTATTAAGCTTTCATACAAAAGATGGTGATCACTCACRACACTCAGACCAACTTTCACCCTGYTGTGCATGCAGACACCATCTATCCCATCACAGGCCATGTTCTTTTCTGAAATAACAGCAGTCACCCACCTTCTACAATGAAGTTCTGTGCAGAAATAGATTTGAAAGTCATCCGAGTTGTGCAGCACRTACAGGAAACAACATCGTTCTTCAAACTTCGAAATGCTGAAAGAAAGGCCAAGAAAGTTTTTGGAAAGATGCATTTAGACTTCTGCCAGCTTTGTCAAACCATACAGATCAACCCATTTAACAAAATCCGATAACCCACAGTTTTTCCTCATTGTAAAATCACTSTCTTGTACCCTCCAAAGCTGACATTCTAATGTTTGCTATCATT
Source organism: Malurus melanocephalus (assembly GCF_030028575.1). Lineage (NCBI taxonomy): Eukaryota > Metazoa > Chordata > Aves > Passeriformes > Maluridae > Malurus > Malurus melanocephalus. The sequence continues at coordinate 528,558 of NW_026623632.1, forward strand.
CAGCTTATCCATCACCCAAGAGAAGAGCAGGAGCAAAGAAATTCATACGAATATTTCCATTAACTTGTGACATTTTTATCTCCAGTGCATTTAGAAAAGGCCCTTAATTTTCWCTCCTGCAGCCAGACTGAAACATCCTTTCTGGATCATATTAGAAAGCTGGACTTTGAACCCAAATGAGTTCTTCCTGCTTTAGGTATCAGTCACAGCTCAATCTTGAACACAAAATTTTCTGCTCAGTTCCTTGTTAATAGGTACATTGATAGTATGTTGGAAAAATATTTTTAAATTAAGTCAGCATCTAAATATGAGGTGAACWAAGTTACTACCCTTGCCCACTCACATCTTTTTCAGTTTTGGTTTTATCTGCTATAACTGTGGAACAAAGATAAAGAGGAGGCATGTGTGCCATTTTCTTATGGATGCATAGATGTCTTAGTGGAAAAACAAAAGAGGTACAAACTCTTGCACAATTGTCAGTTTTCCACCCCAAGTAGGCAKCAGTTCGTGCAAAGGTATTAATCCACCAGAACTGCTTTATATGCATGCCATTACTCTGCTCTTTGTAGAAAATATTAAACATTATTTGTAATAGCTCTTTCTGTAACTTAGTCATTATTGAGTGCCAGCTGTCAAGCTGATGCAGTATAATTGATTCTTACTACATTGGACAAGGGCAGGAGGAAATGGCTAGGGGTGTTACAAGGGAAAATAATGCACTATTTGAGAAACCAAGACAAATTAAGTCTCCTTATTAAGCTTATTCATATACTGGACAAAATCCACAGTCCTAGTGAAATCWATCTATTTTAGCTGGATCAAGACAGCCACCATGTTCCTACTTGATTTGTATCACAATAAAGTAGAATTATGTATTATGCTCTGCCAAAGCATTGCCAGTTTGATTAACGTAACAGTTCTTCTTTAAGTATCAGGAAATACTTGGAATTTTTCGCCTTTAATGGGTGACTAAAATTGACTGATCCTCGCTCTCCTTTATGATTCTTSTATTGTAAAACCCTGTAAGTTTTGATAAAAAAATGACTCTTTAGACAAGTTGGGTGGTCTACCTTTCATAAAGCTATTATGAGAAGAATAAGCTCCATTATAAGAATATTTATCTCTGGGTGGGGTGACTCATTTATTTTTAAGTTAGGAAAATTCATAAGTGCTAAGTAATGTACATGTTTGGGAAGACAGTCACTGTCTGGAGTTTATAAACCAACTTTTAATTCAAGTTTTTCAAGCATATAAGTAAACTCTAGATATGGAGTACCTGATATGAACAGAATTACTCATTCAAGTTCCACGCACAATTAAACATTTTACTGACTAAACTGTCAGTTGAAACCTGACATGCCCAGAAACCACTGACTAACAGAGCAGTGAATAAAAGGGTAAGAATGTGGAGTGTACACAGAGGCCAGGCAAATTCATAAATATTTAAGACCTTTAAATGAGAGTTTACATTGCTTATATATTGCTTTCCTCCCTGAAAAAAAAACAAAATGTAAAGCTAAAAAAAGACAGACTGAAAACCACCCAAGTTATAAAAAGAGWCAGGGTAATTTGCTCAGGAAATGCCTCACTGACAGTGCTCAAGCAGAGCTAGTACCCACTGATGTCAGCAGAACYGGGGCTGAATTCGCCCCAGTTTTTGTTTTTTCCAAAAACAAACAGGGAAGCACAGGGTAGTGCGACCTTGTGACCAGCTCATGTACATCCAAAACTCCCCTTAGTCAATAAGAAACACTGCAAATGCTGTAACTACTGATTACTTGTACTTCCAGATAAAGCCGCAGATGGAACAGGTGAACACTCGCAGGAATCACTGAAAAGCARCTGTGTGGAACTTCAGTGTATTTTCTAGAAGTCTAGCAGTATCTAGCAGACATCTCTCATTGTTTTAATTATGTAAATTCCAAGCTCCAAGAACGTGGGATGGAAGATAAATATCCTCGTCTCAAGCTTGTCTAAGTTCTCAATCTATGACAAAAACTGGATGCTGATCTAAATCAAACCTTTCCACTGTTTCTAACACTACATTAATCAGGATGACCTCTGAGGCACTCTTCCATGGAAACAACATGAGCAGTGGTTATTTYATAATCCAGGACTTCTGAACAGTGAGTAAAAGCTAACTTGCAGTCCAGCAAACTTGAGTCTGCCACTACAGCTTTTGTTTATAAGTAGGAAAAATAAAGATGGTATCTTCTTGCTCATACGATGTCAACTCTGCAGAACAGGAGGAACTTTTCTTGATAACCTAAGATACAAAGTACCTTGGGGAAACAGTCATGTTCCAGAAGCTCTGATAAATCCTTTAAGAATAACAGCACTTTCTAGCCTGATTCAATAAGAAACAWTTTTATCTAAGAGGTCAAGAAGGCATATGGCAAAAGCCATATTTACCTTGGCACACAGATCACTCATCAATGARTTTCTTACGCTAAAGCCAATTCTTATGACTTGTTGCAGAGAGAGTATGATTTAGCACAGTACTGCTCAGAGAGCTCTACATACTTGCCAAGCTGCTTTGCAGTTCTTGAGAGCTGAACCCTATTATTTGTGAAACAAAATGCTGATTACACTGGCTGTTGCACAGCCCACAGAAGTGACCCTCTGTCGCTGCCATGAAGTATTTACCAAAAACTTGAGCCATTTCAATCCTAGGTGTCTCTTCAGACCTGCTGTCTCCTTACAGAATGCCATAAATATTTAGGGTGGTCTTTCTTGAAAAAGCCTCCAAGATCATGTACAAAGATTATGTTTTGTACATTAAGGCTGCATTTCTAAAGCTGACTCTTATTAGCCAAGAAGGGCTGAGGATCCTCATAAAGCTGGGAACTCTGCCYTCCTAGATTGCTTTAAGTCTAGGAGCCTCAAAGTAGCCAAAAATAATCTTGATACAAAAATAGATGAGAAGCAGGCCTAGTTCTGAAGGCTCAGCCACTCCAAACAATACTTGCCTTCATAAAACTAGGGAAAAAAACCTCATAAAACACTGAAAAAATAAGTGATCAGAAACCTGCATATATTTAAAAGAAAAAAATATCCCAACTTATTCAGCTTCATGCTAGCATAAGAGAAATCTTTCCCTCTTGCAGCTCCTCATGGAGGGAGCCAGAGACTTCTCTAAGAATTCACAGTGACTCTTGGCTCACTATAAAGTCATCTGAGTTGTTTTGGACATCTGTTCAGATGAACAGATTGGAAAACCAATTGACAAATCAAATTATAATTCACAGTTTAAATAACAAATGCAGGAGATTACACCAGAAACAGTACTGACCACAACACAGTTTAATAAGGGGTAGGAGAAAGGAAAACTCAAAAGGACTGTAAATAAATAAATTCTTTCTTCCCCTCTTTTTTTTTTTCAGCAGCACACCAAAACATACTGTAGCCAAAACCCAAACCAGACTGAACTAAGCATATCATTGCAATTTTTGCTTAAAATAAGCTGAATCCCACAGGATTTCATTTTTGTGCCTATTGATAGTTTGATGTTTTTAAGTTACTTTTTGGAAGGAAAAAGAATCATCCATCTATGCAAAAACATCCTGCAGACATAGCAACAACTCTGTATGGAACAKTTATTATTAGAACAGAGCAATGACTATTTAGAAAACTAAGTTTTCTGGACCATTTTTTTTTTTAATTACACTGAAAGGAAAGTGGAAAATCACAGGATAGCAAATATAGATAAATCTTAAGGAAAGGAACAGAAGAGACTAAGATGAAGAATAAATGTGAAGAGGTTACAGTAGTGATAGAATATCACTGTCACTCCAAGGTCCACAGCAGAAGCTTAATACAAAATTTATCCAATTACTCCTTTCATTTTAAGACAAGAAAGGGAAACAGCTTACCTTACTCCCCTGATAGAAGCAGCACTGAAATTCCACTCATGGATACCTTTCTGTAATACACAGTAAAAAAAACACAAATAAGCAAAACATTCCTTCTTATGGATGAAGTGCCAGTAGGAATATCTTCCAGAATGAAGCTCACGAGATGGAATGGGTAACACTCAAATTACAACAGTCTATTTATTACCTGTTAACAGCTATTTTTCAGGGCATTCTTTTTCACCTGAAACCAAAGCAACRTAAGTCCTAGAGAGAAGTTTTGGGTTATTTCTTCACTGTTTATGCTGCAAACACAATTTATTATCTTAGAAAACATTGAAAAGAGCAGATCTGAAGAGATGCCAGTATAGTCTTGTTTGGACACTGAACTTGGAATCACATGTGATGCTCTGGAAAGGAGGGGGAAAAATATTCCACCTCWGAGAATAACAAGAGACTGCCCTGCACACTCAATCCCCTAGTGTGTGGGAAGGCCTGGTGGAGAAGCAGAAAGTGTAACGCAYGAGAGCAAGAGGGAATTTCTTGAAAAGTGGGAGGAATTGTTCAGGGACGGAGTAAATCTGAAGGCAATGTGTCCAAACAAACAGAAAGGAGACTATTTCACTAGGAATCCAGAAGAAAGCAATAAGAATGTACCAAAACCCCTAAGAGCTGCTGGAGTAAAAACAGAATGGCTGGAAGAAAGAAGTCACCCTATGAAAACACAAAGGTGCAGGTGTCCCTTATTTTCAGATCTTTTAAATTTACAGCTGTCACATTGAGCAGAATTAAGTTCTCCATAGACAGTTACCTTACTCTTTGTTCATGTTCTAATAAAACTTTACTGTAGCAAAGAGAAGCCTTTTGTATCTTCTAAAGAAAATGTTCTCCTTTCAGGAAAAGGTGGAACTACACCACCTCACAGCCCTGACAACATTGGGATCCCAACACAATGAGCCATGTATTTGAAGAGCCTTTKCTTTCTGCAGCTGAATTTGGCATTTTAGTGATCTGAGCAAGGATATAGTGTCAAACAGAAACATAATCAAATGTATTCCAAAAGAAGACTCAAAAATGCGTAGCTTATAAAATGAACAGTGAAATATACAGAAGTCAGAGCAGATACACTGCTGAAGTAGTTGCACAATGGGCAAAAAATGACAGTGGAAATTACTCTCCCAGCTATAACAGCTTTCTATAATGAGTCCTACATCATTTTTTTCCTCCTCTGTAACACTTTTCTTTCTGCTCAAATCACATTAAAAGTTGTGATGCTAATATGAAATGCCTAACACAATGTACCAAAAACATGAGCAAACATGTTTCTTGATGCACAAATTTCATAACTATTRTAAGTGTGAAGTACAAAGCAGTAACTTCAATCTCTCTTCAATGTTAAACAGGGTAAGGGTTTCTTTGGTGGGGTAAAGGAACAGGAGAGTAGCCCAATATTAAGAGAAGCTGGAATTGCATCTTGCAGTGGAAGTACTGACTGATGACTAGTTATGGTGTGTTTGTGAAACTACTACTTGAGTTGCCTGGTTCTCTTGCATGGAGGAACATCAACTCTAGCCCTATGCAGATGAGGAGGGGTTTCTGCATAGTCTTTTACTACTCCCTTGATATACAAAATCTGCTTTTCCATGCTTAGAAACTCTTCAGAGCTTAGCTATTGGTGCTTGTCCAATTCCCTCTATTGGGAATAATCTAAAAGTTAAATAAGTTTAAAATACACATCCTGAGAGGCAGAAATGCTCAAGAAAAATAAAAGAAGCATAAGTATTGGTTTTCTACCTGTCATCTACACTCAACTAATCTCTTACATCTTAATTAACATACGAAGTTCTCAAGCGATGAAATAATATACAAGCTATGTCCCTTGATGGTCTTGCCAAGTTTTGAATACATTGGAGTAAATATATCAGGCRTGCTATCCAAATTCAGCATCTGTTCCTTGGTTAGGGAAAAAAAAATCATCAACTACCCAAAACAAAACTCAAAATGGATTCAGAAGCCAAAGCAAAACAGAGACAGGCTGTTCTATTTCAAACTTACAAACAGCACTGCTGCATTCCTCTAACCCCATGCGGGAAGGGCTGCTAAAATTAGGGAACTGCAAGGCAAAGGTAATGTGTATTCTACAAAATAAAATGCTGTCTGACTTTTCTAGGCATTTGTTTATCTTGAACTCAGTATTATTAAAGAGATAAATGTTAAAATACATTGSTAAAAAGGAACAGGCTTCATTATTTATCCTGGTATTAACTGTCATTTGTTTAATACAAAAGTGCCAGCTGCAGGCTCCACTGAGTTTCAGCTTGGATTTGAAATGGAAATTCAACTTCTTTGTGCATGAAAGGAAGTTCATACACTCACAGACCTTATTCTTGGAGCACTGACTGAATCCTGGAAAAGAAGTAGAACCATTAATTGATGTGCCAAAATGAACTGAAATCTGAAGCATGAATTGCTAAAGCTCTGGCAGACCTATGGCTGGTAGACTGAACCTGGATAGATGAAAAGGTTTTCACACTCTGTGGTCTAACATGCTTTGCAGTAGAGATAGGTGACCTTTGCTTGGCAAACAGCCCCTAAAATGCTTGTTTTCAGGCTACTAAGGATCAAAGTATGAGTCTTCCTCTGTGCAGTAGACTGACAGATAATACATCTTTTTCCTTCACAAAATCTCTTAGCAAAGACAAATATTACACTGGTTATATTCAGCTGAAAAGGAAGCTGGTGCCTCCAAATTTTTCTAGTCTTTTTTCTCCCTGTAAGGTTTTTGATGGATTCTAAGGGCTTTGACAAATTGCAACAGGCTATAATTGTACAGCTGAAGGGGTAACTACCAAATTGCCCAGTGCATTCTTTTGATSGGTCTGATGGCTCACAGAGCAAGGATGCCTGCACAGAGCATCAGTCAGATTCCTGGCTACTCAGTAAGTTCACCACAGTAAGGATTCTGGCCTGAGCAAAAGTATTAGGGAGTGCACTTRGTGTCTAATGCCAATTAGATTAGAATGAGGAAAGAAAAAAAGGAAAACACTATTCTGCAGAAAATACAAAGATAAGCTCGTCGTATCAGGAAGGAGGAAGGGAAAATGGAAAGAATTGTATAACATGCTATAAAGAAACACCTATCTTCTGAACACCRAACAGGTATAGACCAATACATCCAAATCCCTTTCCCAGCCAGAGGGTAACTGGCCAGTCAAGTGACACAGCTGTGAAAAATGCCACTGATGAATGTACMAAGCAAAACACCCCAATAGCTAAAYSATAAATGGATGCAGCATGGAATACACTTTTTGGAGTATGAGTGCACATGCCCAAGTAAGGTTAACTCAAACTGGAACATAGAAAGTCATGGCAATGAGGTGCCCTGTGTCACCAGTATATCAAGCCTAAAAAGAAACTACACAAAACCCCCACACTAAGAGATACCAAAATACTTACAAAACCTGTAAAGTAAAAATCAGAGAGAGGAACCACTTAATATAATCACTTTGTTAACAAAAAAACAAATGTGTATGAAATGACAACAAAATTAAAATTGAAAACTAGAAGATTTAAAGTAMCTCTTTTCTACTTCACCAGCAATATTTCACTCTTGGCTCTTCTAGACTTGCAGTGGAATTCTCAAACCACTTTTCTGCATAATCRGTCAACTGTGAAACCTACACTAATATTCAGACAGAGCTTGATCACTTTATGTGAAACATTATATGGGGAGAGTGTCTGCAACAGAGGTGAACAGGACTCAACAGTCCAGAAAATTCCTTCTAGGCCTACGTTCCTTCATACACTGCAGTTAACAGAATGGAAAGTATTGTTCAGAAGTGAACTAAATATACACACAAGAGAGTCCACAAAAGCAAAAAAAAAAGAAAAAAAAAACCATGTGCAAGTAGCCTCTAAAGAGACTAAATTCTGAACACAGAAATACTTTGAGAACAGGTATCTTAGAATAGCAAGAATAAATCTGTAGTACTGACAAATAATTATTTACTGTATGGCAAATTTTTATTTTGCCCAAGAATTGTGTAAATTTATTTTTTAAATTATTCTCAGAGGCTGAGTCTAGTTCAAAAAACATCAGTCAGAATAAACCATAAATAAATAGAAATGTATTGGTCTAGGCAAACATTTCAGTTTGTTCTCCAAATACACTATTTCAGCTGCCATTTACATTTGCTCATGTACTCCCAATAAAAATTCTAAGCAGTACAGCCTGACTGTTCACAAATGTTCTAATGTTCTAAGTACAGCCTGACTGTTCACAAATGTTCTAAGCAGTACAGCCTGTGTTCACAAATGTTTCTCCTTTTACAGACTACTAGCAGGGAAGCTGAAGATTACACTTGGTGATCTCTAAAATCTTTTTCAAACTGACCAGTTCTATGATAAGCTGAAAAACAGGTGTTCATTGTCTTATCCTGCAGGCAAACAAAATGCTGCCATGGAAGAATGAACAGTGCTAGTTGTCACCAATCACAGCCTCCCCCAGTGTTTTGCCTCCAGCTGTCTCAGTCTCCATTCACTCTTCATATACTCCCTCATGTTCCTGTGCTGACATCCTTCTCCAAGGTTATGACATCCTCCCTGTCTTCCCTCTTACCAATATTTTGTTCTATAAGCATCCCAGAATATAATAACCATTCTAGGTTTTCCTCTCCCCTTCCATCTCCTGATTTTCTAAGCTCCTTTCCAAATATGTCTGGCTATCTCACACCTTGACATATGGACTTCCCAGATTTTTCAGTTTCTAGAGCATCCATCTATGATTCTGCCAAGTACTTCTTTGGTATTTGATTGATTCTGCTCCCATTTGAAAATACCAGTCTCTATTACCTTCCTATTAAAGGACTATTTATCACAGCTGACACATAAAACTGCAAGTACAGCAAGAAGGTAGTTCTGTTAGTGCAAGCAATTCTATGCTATATTATTGGTATGATGACAGCAAATTGYAAATTACTCATGAAATCTTAAGCAACAGACTTGTTTTTTATTACACACCAGCTTAAAACAACCTGAAGGAAGATGCAAGTTATTTTGAAAAATGATGGGAGACAAAAGTTCCATTGAAAATCAGGACAATCCTAAGCATGGCAACAAATCTCAGCATCTTTCTGTGTTACTAAAACACTTTTCTGCTTTCCAGAATCATAATCAGATGCAACTGGTCACATTTTACATGCCTTCTGTACCATGTGTAATTTAAAATTGTGAAAAAAGTTACAACTACAGACATACCTTGTCATCAGGCAGCACATGCCAGATCGATATTGTGTTTTCCTCTGCTTCACTGTTGATGGAGAGATATGAGGGCTGATAGATTTTTGTTGGTTCTAATATTAAAACCTTGTAGAAAAACAATTTTAATAGTTAGTGCAAAACCTGTAGAACTTCAAAAGGTKCTGTAATCTGTTAAAACTATTCTTTAATCATACCATAGTGGGAAAAACAGGGGAAAACAATGAAAAGCACCATTTTAGGTACTGGGCTAGTTTAGCATGGCTGACAGTAACTTCAGATTAAAAATAAACAGCCAACTATTGGGTGTCAATTGGTACAMAGCATCAATTTTACAATTTTTTTTTTAAACTATCAGGTTTTGAAATCTTTCTGTCACCATTCAGGTAATCTTTCTGTCACCATACCACAGTGCCACTCCAGAATGCCTATCTCTCATGTGGAGAAGCCTCATGATATACCTTTATCATCTTTTGGTAGAAGCATATTTGGGCAAAGCAGAGACACAGATTATCCTAGAGCTAAACTGAATTAYGTTTGATTTAGACGACCATGAACTGCAGCCACCACATCAAATKATTTTCTTAAAAACTACAAGCACCACTGCAAGCGGCTGACAGCTAAAGAATACAGAAAATTATGTGGAATAAGTGAAACAAAAACTAGAAGCATCATTTAAAAGAATGGGATGCAATGATGATACACTAGGGCAAGGTCTACATCTATTTAAAAAGAAAAATATAAACACCCAAGTAAAAAGACTTGGAGAGAGCCACAGCTTCAGAGCAAAATCGAAGCCCTGTCTCCTCCTTCAGAGGAGACAAGCACATAGCTGGAATATACACTGGAAGAAGCACAGGGCTAAATTCTAAAAAGTACCTACACATTTAACTCTGTAAATGATAACCAGTGTGAATTAAAATATGTTACTTGGCATCTCCAGACACTTAACATTTGTAAAATCTGGTTAAAATAATTTCAAAAATTAGTGTCTTTATCCTATAACAAGTTATCCATGCACTGTGTCATTTCTCCCTCTAAAGGCCAAAACCAGGATGATGACACTGATGCTACCAGATAAAAATGTAACTAACAGCTAAGCTAGTGTCCATGGACAGTAGAGCTCTTAAGTTCAAGCTCTCAGAAAAAAATCACAATAAGGAAATATGAGAAAAGCTTCTTTAAGAATAAATTAATTGCAATCTGGGAGAAGGGAGGGAAAAGAAAGTTGCTACTTTTCATTTTGTTGACTTGTTGAACTGTGTGATTTTCATTCTGAAAAAGCACAAATAGAATTTTTGTATTATGAGAAATCACACATGTCTATCTGCAACACCAGTGTAGCTGAGTGAYGGAATAACAGAGTTGTCTGAGTTGGAAGGGACCCAGAAGGATCACTGAGTTCGTACAGAGATTGAAGCCACAACCTTGGCATTAACAGCATGGTGCTCCAGCTTCTGTACACCCTCAAACCATGTAGACACTGGGTTTATCTTTTGACTTATGGTATTGCCATTATTAACTCTGGATTGTCTCTTAATAGTAATAAAAATTCAAACCATTTTGCTTGGGCAATTTTATAAATCAGAGCCTACTTTAATTATCTAATTGAAGTATTCCATCATTTAAAACCTATAAGGATTATGGTCTTGTCTCATACAAAACCCAGAAGATTCAAAACATCTTTTGTTTCCCTGCAAAACTTTCTCCTCAAAAAAGGAAAATCAGGCTCCATAGACAGTCTTATGTTATTTTTACTCCACAGCCTCAAGGTCTTGCTGTTTAACAGTGAAATCTTCCTGATGGTTTATTATCACATCTACAYGTGGAAGGTAAAAACTATACAAAACGACCTGTATGCACTTTAACTATCTGGGAGGCAAATAGAAACTGCTGTTTAAAGTAAAAACCTGTTTYTGCTGATAATTAGCTAATAGGAATACCCAAGACATTATTTCCTGGACATATATAGTTAATATGTACAGAAAGCATAGATGTTTTTACAACACACTTTCAGGACATGGTACAGCACTGGGGCCTTTAATAAAAATTCTCAGCAAAATTTTTGTGAAGGAAATCAGAAATAGGCGTATATATACACACTTATAGTGCAATGTTGTTGAAATGCCTTTTCTAGTACCTGGAACAACAGATTTCTGACTGTTTGGGCTGATTTTTAACCTCCAAGAGGGCACAGTCTTAACTGGCAGTAGAGGAGGCAAAGCCTGATGAGCTAGAAAAAGACTKAAATTAATGAAATATCTTTTCTTCAAAACATAGTATAGTTAATGTATTATCAGGTGGAGTACACTTGCAAATGTTTGCTTTAGAAGTACATCCATTGGTATAGAATTGGATAGAAAATCTCTGTCTTGACTTTTTTCCTCATTACTTTCATATGGAACACACTGTGCAGTCCTGTTGTACCCTCATGCTTTCATTTAAAATCAATCTAATATGCAGGCCAAACACACTTCTGGACAAGCAGTTTAATGTCTGGCCACGTAAAAAGAAGCAGCGCTTTGTGCTCATTTCYTTTACATCACCATTTGTTTAAAAAAAAGACCCAAGCTCAAAAAAATTACCAAAAAAAGTCTTCAAGAYCCAACAAAACAACCACTTACTGGAAATCGAACTACAGTCACATCTGTCTTTGTGGCTTCAACAAGGAAGTCCATCCAGAAATCCACAAGTTCCTGTTTGGCCGTATGCTGCTCTGGAGTCAGTTTCTTAAAATGTTGATATATTAAAAAAGTCTCTACAATAGACTTCAGGTACCTGCGATCATACAAACACACGGAGTAAATTTAATACCGCTTGTAAGTAATAATGTCTCTACTCTTAATCACAACTGAAATATYCACCATTTTAACACCATGGTTGCCAGTAATATTTTGCTTCTCTCAGATTGCATTTCATAATAAAAATTCCTAATTAGAATTGGAAACATAGCTGCACATATTCCTGATATTATATAGTGTCTTCTATTCTAAACCGTTAAAAGTTCAGGAAATAGCTAAATCTGCAACCTAAGGATCAAATTGAGTCTATGTCCAACCTGTTTCAGTAGTGACCTACCTCAAATAAAAACTCAGGTGAAAAGCCCATTAGTTGAACTTTCTGCACTGTTCTATCTTCTACATTGAAGGTAATTATTTAACATAGACTTCTAAAACATGACGCTTCTAGAACTGATTATCCTACAAAGGTGRCAACAGTTAGACTAAGGTCCTTTTGGCTTTGCTAGGGAAAGACAATAGCAATGGTGAAAGTTTCCCCTAAATGCAGCTCATTGCTGTCTGTGCTGTTCTACTTTTTTGGGGACTGATTTATGGGGCTCCTTCATAACGTTTTCTCTTGGCATTTTTTGGGGAAAGAAAAAGTAGTCGTAAACACAATCTCATGCAATTTTCAGGTATACTACAGCAATAAGATATACATGCTAAAAGAAGATTTATTATTGCTATCACGTTACCACAATTAGGCTATTCATGGAAACTTGTTTCCAGGAACATGACAAGAAGATACAATTTAAACTCAGAGGGTCTTGGTGAACATTTCCATAGCTGTCCAATTTCCAACCATCCTTCTGAGGCTATCAGGACCGCTAGCTTAAGGTACTGTGTCTACTCCCATTTTCACTGAGGGAGCCTTGCTATAAAGCAGCAACAGACTGGGAAGGAATTGCTCATAGGAGAAATTCTTCCTGAAGCACAAATGAGTAGGCTGTATTTTCAGAGTTTAATCCACAGATTTAAACCCCAAAGGCACTGAGGCACATAAAATCCTCACAACCAGGCATTCATAAAGTCCAGAAAATTCTATCAAGAGAATTCCAGAGAGTGCTATGCAGTCCTTAGTAAAACATACATATAGTAAAAATGGATAACCTTGCAAATAAATAGATTTTAAATAATATTTATGAAATATTTTGTCAGAAGATTAGAATTCCGAATTTTGACAGTTTCTATGCTATATTAATGCAGAAGTTTAGCATTTACATGTTTTAGCATCCCTCTGATCACCTTCTGGAGACATTTTCCAGCCTTTAAAAAAAGATAAGAATACATGGGCTGTACATTCATCTTTCATTTGGCAGAATGACAACTTTTTAGTCAGAGTCTTGATTCTCCCCAGCTGAGACAATCCCAACCCTTAACAAGGAGGAGACGGGTCCTTAATTACTGCCCATATCTAAAGCAGGAGCTGGGAGCCTGCTGTCAGAGYACACATCCCTTGGCCTCTGTATAACAGATCTTGAATCTATGGGGTTGCCCTTAACCCTGGATTTATAGCCTTTCTGTTAATTGGACTTTGATCTGCAGTCTTCTCAATTATTATGAGATGCAGCTTGCACAATACAGCTCATGTGTATTCAATTCCTAAAAAAACAGTATTTGCCTACCTRTAACAACATTTAAAGGTATATGAGGCCTCTCTAGGCATTCCCCAAACCTCCAGGCAGTTATGACTAAACTCCCAAGCCACTACCACTTCTCGCCAGCAATGTAGTAGTATGGTGCCTATAAGCAACTCCTCCTTTCCTCTTTGACYTCGGAAGAGCCTGAGGCCAGCAATGAACCTGCCCTTCTCACACATCAAATTAAAGACCCATATCAGATCTATCCCTGCATAAAGACAAAAGGGGAAGAGAGTCCCTTCTCTGGATAAAAGTGCAYTGAAACAACACACACTGCAAAATCTGTTTAAAAACCCCCAAACATATCTCTTGTCAGCTAAACAGAGAGACTAATTTGAAAGCTGAAGGAGCCCAACATTTTAAAACACAGCAATGTACATGGCCTTATTTATCACCTTACCATACTGGTGCCTTTAGTCTAAACAGCTTTTCTGAAGCCTGGATCACTCTTAGATGATCATTAGCCAACATACTGGCCCCCAGGAAAGATCCCACTTCCCAATAGCTTTGCAGTTTCTCCAAGCTCCCCTTTTTMCCAAGCAGACTGCTGATCTTTACTCCTGTAGTGAAGAGAATAACAAGTCACAAGAATTTGTATTAATGTAATTTGAAAATAACTATATCCCTTATTTGAAATCTATTTTGCTTAAATTATTATACCTTCTCCATTTTGATAAAATAACATGGAAATCATACTTACCAGTTAATGTTATATGCCTTCTGAAAGCCCTAAGAGGTAGAAGAATTTTTTTTCCCCACCCCCTCTTCCTACAGGCTTCTCAAGAAAGGGACTTTACATCATCACTGTCAGGACAAGGCCACAGTCGGATTACCTATGTTCTTGCATGGACCTCATCTGTAAAGGTAAATAGGGGCCTTAGGCTACACAACATAGCTGCAAAAACTTAACAGATGCTGAATAAGGCACCTATTATGTTTTTTTCTGCTTTGTTTTTTTGACTTACAAGACCCAAGCCCCAAACTTACCTTTATAGACAAGGTCCCATGCAGAAGGAACAGATGATCCACTGGGCTTCTTCCAGCAGTGATGCTCTTTTAACTGCCGCAAGTCCTACCCCAATGAAAGACATCTATTAATATTAAAAAGTCCCTCAGCAACTCAAGATTTTGGAGAGCCTAGGTGGGACTGCTGGGACTCTCTCAAGCTTAAATCTTGCCCCTACTAGCAGCTTGGCACTGAGCCAAGAGATGCTCATCACCAGAGGTGGCACAGATGACAAAGGGTGCAGTTGGCAATGTTGGCACCTGTTAAGCACTGGATCCTGAGATCCAGGGGTTTAGCTCAAGGTTGTGTTACTCTGYCTTAGTGCAAAGGAGAAATGCCCACAAGGTAGACTCAAGAGGTGAAAATCACACTGAAGTTTACTGGCAAAAAATACTAAAATTGAATGACAAACTCAATGATCTTTGCCAAAGGATGAAATACAACACTTCATTCAACATAAACCCACTTCTCATAGCACTACGTAGTGTTAATTTAGCATTTACATAGCATAAACTGAGCCCAAACATTCCAACTTATGAAATGCTATGCTACCCAACAGTTCCGGGACAAGAGATTTAGGGAAAGAAAGAGAGGCAGAGAGGAAGAGGCATAGAAGGAGAGAARAGATCTAGAAAAACACACAGAGAGCTCCCATCTCCTAGGATTCCAGTGGGGGCAGGACAGGAACTGCATGCAGGGTTCTAGGTGGTGCTGACCATGTGCTGACCTCATACTCTGTCCTTTAAGCCCCACGGCCATTGTGTGCTCTCCCCTGAGGTGGGACTGCCCATGGTTTCACCCAGGTAGCATCACCATGCCAAGAGTCCCTGACTGACAGCTCAGGCGGGGCTTGGGGTGCATAGCAGGGTGTTTAAAGCCTTCCCTTTAGCAAAGCCTGGCCAGTCCCTCCCAGGACACACAGGCATTGGCATTGCAAGGTGTTTCAAGACATGCAACATCCAATCTCTGACAGCAGCCTGGCGTGCTGGCCTTGCAATGTCTTGTCTAATGCCAGTGTCCCCACAGCTGTAGGTTCAACACCTCTCTGAAGCCTAASCCTAACCTGTAAACCTCAGGTTTTATTTTGATTTGCTAAGTTTGCTGTGAACTATAGGCTTCCCTTTGGCCTTCAGGAAGAGTTTTAGCTCATAGGAGCTGCTCATATAGCTAACATGAGATACSCTAAACCATCCCCTGCAGAAAAACCAATTTACAGCTTACACAAGAAGCYTCTTCACCACTGTAGTCTTTTTTTCACTTTTCCCACACTACTCCACTATGACAGTTTCCCTCCTACATCATCTTCCATTGTCCTTGATATTCTGGCTGAGTATTCACGAGAAATTTCAATGCAACTGTTTTTCTTGTTTTTTTCTTTAACCTTCCTTGAGTAGCTAGCAGACTACACTTCATGGTGGAAGCAGCAACAAATATCAAAATGGGTTCATTATCATTACATAAGCAACATTTCAGCCTACAAAGTTTATCCTGTTTTATCACATCGTTCACATTTTTATGACATCAATGTCAGGTAATAAAGGCTTTTAAAATATGAAATTGTATCCAAGTGGCCTATAGCTTATTTCACATCTGTATTTTGTACTTTTGCTCTCTTGCTAACAAGAAATTGTCATGCTTGAGTAACATACAGAACAAAATAGTCCTTTTATCATAAAAAACATTATTTGGTTGCCTCTTGGGAAATAGGTTGTTGCTATTCCTGAAGAGAAAAACAATGCCATAGATGTTATGAAACGTCTCTGATCTGCCTGAGAAAAGTCATAATGTACATCACCTTTGTCAACTCCACAAGAAACTGTGGTGACCRTCTCTGCAAAGCTTTAAGCCAGGGTGTTACATACATTCACACTCACAGAGAGATTCCTTGAAGATGTACACCTGCACTAGTCAGTGAAGGATAGGGAGTGGGAATTTGTGTTGAAAGTGCTCAACTTTAGCTGGGTTCTAGAGARCAAAACTGAAATATCCACAAAACATAGTCACTGGGAAAAACTAATCTCCCCCAGGACTTTGGAGTAACACTCCTCAGCAATATCTTCAAAGGCCAAAGGGCTCTACTATATTATCTAAAACATTTGCATGTGTGGGATAGCACACRCAAGGAAAGACAGACACCTACTAACTTCCACAGGTTTTTACTGTGACCTCATCACAAGGGAAGTAAGGAACTGGTATCACAGGGATACAYGGATCATTTCAGTTGGGTATGCCTTTGCTGGGAGGAAGGGGAAAGGGAGGAAGTTACTGTGCAAAGGGCCTTTGCTAAGCACTGGGTAGCGGCACACACAGTTGCAGTGGCCACTGACCAGCTATCACAAGCCATTTGTCACAGCAAGCAGCAGCAATGGTCTTGGGTTCCCCAGGTGGACATGCCCTGCCCTGCTCCACTGCAGCTCCAGGAACACACCCATCACAACCCTTCCRTGCTCCAGATGTGGGAACAGAGCTAAAGCGAGGTACAGACTGAGTGTGGGTTTGATGAAAAGTACAACCCACATGGGGAGGGACTGGCATCACTGGCATGGCAGGGAAAGGTGTTTATCAGGAGGGTAGGACTGGTGACAGCAACCGAGTCCTGGCTTAGTAAGGGAGACTTACAAGAAGATAGTGGGAAAAAGGAYGGATGTGTAGCAGTAATGTTACCTGAGGACATGGAGTTTGAGAATCATCACTGTTATGTAACCTGGATAAAATGGACGTTTCACCCTAGTATTCTGTGAAATGGATCCTATTACCTTAGAGAAGACAACATCACCCTCTCATCAAATTCTTCTGAGAAAGGTGAAGTACTTGGTGCTAAAAGTCACTTTGGTTTGCTGMCCATCCTCTGCGAAACTCTACAAAGTTGCTCATCCCTGAAAGGCAAGTTACTTATCCCTGAAATGCAGCTGCTATGTTATGACATTAGCAATAAGTTCAAAAGACTATAACTCCAGTTTAAAGAACTGGGGGGGAGGGATTGTTTTGAAAACTTGCAAAGTGAACCTTCATGAATTTAATTCTGAGTCTATGGTCTCCTTGTATAATTTCCCTTTTCTAAGTTTATTTTTCTTTCACCATCTTTAAAAGATTTTTGAGAGTATAAGAAAATCCAGGCAAAGTCAAGACATTCTCTCTCTTTTCATGATAAACTAGGCCTTCACAAGGGGAGAGAAAAAAGCAGCAGCAGAATTCCAGTATATTTTATCAAAAATATTTTGCCTTTAAGAGAAGTGAGCCAAAATAGAGGAACCATTAACTACAGAAAAGCCATTGTTTTTGTAACACCAAGAACATATACACAGCTTGTGACAAAAATAACATACAGTAAGTAGATATTACCAGTTAAATATTACCATAAAGGCTTTATAAATAAACTGCTTTCCTTGCTCMAATATTGACAGAACAATTCATATTACAGGATCCTTTGTATGTCAAAATTGCACAGCCTGCAGAGATCATTACTATCAATGCAGAACACTGCACTTCTGTTCTGGTCTCRAAGTTCTTTGTATGGTTAAGAAAGCAATACTGCCCAAAAAACAGAAGGAGGATTTTCGTTAATGCTGCATTTGATCATTTAATTGTGAATTATTATCTGACAAGTACAGGTAGGAACTTTTAGAAGGCAAATTTTCTGATCTGATGCAGATTGGTAAAAATTCTCTTGGATTTATTGTAATTTTTACTGGAGTTATTACAACATTGCCAATGTAAGCGGATATGCATCTTCCAAGTATAGTCTCATGCACGCTGTGAAGAACTGCTAGTGCCCACATCCTTTCTTCAACTTTCCCAGCCTAACAATATAATTTCCATATAACCTGGACTGAACTTGACCAATTTGGTTTTGCTTCCCTCCTGATCTCCCACCAGAAAGCATAACTTGTCTGATTTCTATGTACTACAGATAATGCTGTTCGGGGGACACCAAACTGAAAGCCTGGCAAATCCAACTGCTGCTAAAAGAAAGAGGTGATATCAAAAGAATTACACACATGTAAGAGATGCTTAGGACCAGAAAAAACCCAAAACATTTTCCCATACAATCTCTGTGATTTTGCCTGGTTTTGTCTAAAATGTTAACTTTAACACTGGACAAAGAAAATACTGAATTATCCTCAGAATCTAGCACAACTCAAACCATCTTAAAAACCTCATACAAAGACCACTGTAAGGTCTTGCACCTGGGGAAACAAAATCCAGGAGTGGAGCACAGGCTGGGATCTACTCCACTGGTGAACAGCTCTGTGGAAAGCAATCTGGGAGTCCTGAAAAACAAGAAGCTGAGTGAGCAGTATGCTCCTTCAGCAAAGAAACTGATTGGGATGTTGGGACGTGTCAACAGGGGCATCACCAGCAGAGATAAAGAAGCCATTATCTATCCCACTCTGTTCAGTGCTTGCCAGGACACTCCTGGAATACTKTGTTCAGTTTTGGCTCCCACTATACACAAAAGATACGGACAGGCTGGAGAGGGTCCAGACAATGGCCAAAGATGAACAAAGGACTGAACATCTGCCATATGAGGAAGAGCTGGGTTTGTTCAGCCTCGAGGAGCAGACTTAGGGGAGGTGTTATCACCATCCAGTGCATAAAGAATGGCTACAGAGAAGATGGAGACTCCCTTTTGACAAGGAGTCACATGGAAAAGACAAAGGGTAATGGGTACAAGTTACTATTGGGGACTTTCCAATTGGACATAAGATGAAAATTTTTCAAAACTTGAAGAATCAGCCCTTGGAATCATCTTCCAGGGAAGCAGTGGATTTGCTGACATTGGACACATTTAAGGTTCAGCTGGACAGGGTGTTGGGCTATCCTGTCTAGACTGTGCTTTTGCAAAGAAAGTTTGTAGCAGATGATCCTTGAGGTACCTTCCAAGCCCATGCTCCATAATAACTGTGAATAGTGACTACAGTCTCATCAACAAGAAATAAATGACCAGTGACACACACAGAGTCTGTACTATAAATGTATTTGAAAACATAATTCAAAATAGCTGAGACAGTCTGAAACTGAAAGTATTTTGACAATATTCCCTGGGACACAAGCAGCTAACAGGAGGGGTTGCTGTATCAAGAGTTTCCAGCAGACACCAACTACATGTTAACATAGGGMAGGCAAATAAATGCACAAACAAACCACCAAACGAGCAGGATACTTCTGCACTAAATAATTCATCAGCTGTGGATGRAGTCTTATGTAATAATGAACATTAATTTCGTAATGTTCTCGATAGGGAAAACAACACTGGAAAAACRAATAATAAGATGACATCAAAGAAATACCACAGATTTCCTCAGTAAAATTAATTTGTACAGATCTAGTTGGCTGTAGCCTGTATGCAATTGAGTAGTTTCTTTAAAACTGAAGGATTCAAATTAAACTACACAAAAAATATAGCCTGGCTCAATTAAACTATCTAGTTTAAAGTCAGGCCAGCTAAGTGAGTATTTGTAAATGCTATGCAATATGTAGAACACATATTTTTACCTCCTACTCTGGCACAAGAATTCAAATTTCAGTATAGGATGTAAAAGTATTCTACGTGAACCATAAAGCAAAATCTCACTCACTCACAGAAGTGCAAACTCAGTAGTTGGGGCAACTCTATGCAGCCTAACACATCCAAATTAATACCTTCATTCACACCTGAGAATTTAAATTTCACTTTCGYTATTTATGTGAAAGTAATCATCTCACTCTGACCTTCATACTCAAAATTACCCAGGAAATTACTTCCAGACATACAGTGCACACCTAACTTCTGAACTAGAGCAGAGCCTGAATACAGATATATTCTGTGGCATTAAAAAAATTGTTTCTTTCTCACTTGACAACCTTCTCAGGAGAAACAAAGATACAAAAAAACTTTAGAGAAAGTCAAGAATTATACAAATTCACAGAGAACACCACCAACTCCAATGCATATTATAACATTCAGTCCTTTTTCCCAAACCTTCCCAGAACGTATTACTGACTAATCTTGAGTTTTTGCTCTCCTCAAATCAACAAAATCGCAAACAAAATCACGAACAAAATAGTCACCTTAATTCTTCCCTCTTAAGTAAGATACCTTTTATGGTGAGGGTGGCGAGACATTGGACCAAGTTGCCCAGGGATGTGAATGCCCTGTTGCTGGAAGTATCCAAGGTCAGTTTGAGCAACCTGATCTAGTGAAAGACATCTCTGCCCACAGCAAGGGCTTAAACTAGTCTTTAAAACGTGCCTTCAACCCAAACCACTCTTATTCTATTTTTCTATTAATACAGACATTCAGAAACCTCTAAGAATACATAAGAAGCGAAAGATTCTTCTTTCAACCCAACCCAAGCTCAAGTCAAGTGCATTTTCCTCCGTCTTAGGATAGACTTCTTGTCCCTATTCCCTACAGTGGTTTTTGTTTGTTTTAAAGAGTGCTGGCTGGAACTGGATTCCCCCTTCAGGTGTTCCAGTTTCATACAAACGATGCCTTCACCAGGAAGCTTGGTTTTCACTAAGCTCTGATAACCATTTRAGACCTTGACACTGAAACCAGGTCTTCATGACAGCACTCACCTGCAGTCAGGTGGGATCAGAAGTGGTGCRAGAGACCAACTTAAATAATCAAATGCTCTCTATCAAAATCTTTCATGTACAACCATCAGATTTTTTCCCTATAACAGTGGGTGGTAGTGTACTTTCACAAGAATGTGATTTCACTGTGAATTTACAAGTTATAATTACCAACTTTCCGCAGCTCAAAAGAAGTATCAAAGCAATGTCCAGCTGCCAGGAGGAGCACTGCATAATTAATTCCTGATTGCAATGTTGGCTCTGACTCAAACGCTTTCTTGAACCTAGAAAAACAAACATTCAAGTTTACTTTCTAAATAATGCAATCTAGTTGGGGCATCATTACAGTTTTAGGTACTTTAAGTGCTTATCTTTTGTTTACACAGCAAGAATCMATGGAAGCAAAAATATTTTACTTTTTTCCACACATTCCTTGTAGTTATTTTTAGGCATCTGCTATTTATACATCCTCCTCCCATTTCYCTTCTCCCCACACAACAAGAACAGACCCTATCCATCCACCCTAGTAAAGTTATGGTATCTTACAGTATTTTTTTYAAGATCAAATAAAACAGAATAATGCTATCAGATTGTGAAAGACCTGTCTCGTAGTTATATTTATTAATAAGCTCATTAATTTGTTCTTTAACATATGAATTCTCATTGTCTTGAAACCTTAGATTATATTGCACTTTCTGTACAATAGAATCTGCGACAATGGCACACAGGGATATCAAAATGTATAAGCACAGAAGCAAGTGATATAAGAATAAACCTCACAGTTAGCTATGGTTTCAGCTACTCCAAATTTTATTCTTTACTGAGTGTCTTATTGACACTGTCCTTRTGAGTCTATTCAGATAAAAAAGGCCTATGACAAATTTCACTCTCCTCAAGAAGAACTGAGCAATCAAGAGAAATGGCAGAAGCATTCACCTATTCTCAACCTTGTCTTGAAAGAAGTGGAGGTGCTTCACACCAACACAGCACACTCTATCCTCATGCTAGCAATGCAAGTAGTTGTGACAACAGCAACACCAGTTCTAGAGCTTTAAAATTATTCCTCAGAATTGGAACACCTTTGGTTGCACATATAGACACACACACCCTCTGTAAGGAGAGGCAAAGACTACTTGTGTATGTGAGTTAAGAAGCACAAGAGATTCAGTCAACACAACTCACTACAGTAAAAGAAATGGAATTAAAAATTACTTTCTTACAGACGATAAAAATACAGACAAAAAAGGGAACACAGAAAAAAAGTATTAGGCTCCAGGGTTAGTATATAAGGAAGGAAAGAAAAATAACCTATGCAAAACCTAAGGATTCTAGACCATGCTTTGACATGAAAGCAAAGCTAAGGCATTTTGATCCAACTAAGCCAAAAACATGGCTGGTTTTTGTTTGTTGTTTTTTCTGCTCTAATGATTCATGGCTTTCCATCCTTTAACATAAGCTCTGCTCTCCAAAACTGTAAGTCAGGCTTCTCTTCAATCTGCTACATATATTCACTTTTTATAGTTCAGTTGCCCTCCTCCAAGGACCTTAATCATTAGACAAGAGTCTAGTCCTCCTAAAAAACCCAAGAGAAGCAGAGAGTACTAGATTCTTTTTCTTCCATCATCTGTACTGTGAATTATAACAAAATGAGGAAGAAAATACATACGAACTATTTTTGTCTCACTTAAAGAAACCCAACCAAAATACACATACATACACACAAAGAACAACCAACCTAAAAACAAATTAAAAATCCATCCATATAAATTTGCCAACCAAACAGAGCAGCAGTCTCATTGATTCTAAGTATATACATCTAAGAGGAGCCCTGTATTGGCATTATCTGTTTGGAGACATATTGATGTTGGGAACCAGACTACCTTTTTTGCCCTAGAGATCTCCCATGTGGAAATTCTCATGCAATAAGAAAAGGAGAGAGAAAAGATTGACAGACGAAGAAAAAAAATCTTGGAAATGAGTAGTTTTGTTCCAATACAAGAAAGACAGTACTTTTGGAAAAATGTTGCAGTTGCTGACATTTGAGAAAACGTTGCAGTGCAGACACTGTATTAGGGAGGTAGCAATGAAAAGATGTGAATAAAGACTTGGTAGCTTTGGTAAGTCTGATTCACACTGTCAGTGYGAAACAAGAAAGTGACAGTTAATTATTACACTTTCATCTACTCTYTCATATTTATATGAAAGTCTTTTATCCTGTTTTCTAATTGTCAGAAAAGCACATTGTTGTGTTTTTTTTTAAAAAACTGGAATAGACCAAAGTACCTTGACATCACTAGTTGTTGTATGACCAGTGCTTTGGTTCTCCTGCCAAATTCTCATTATCTCATGCACTTCACTATACTTCTCTGATCCTCATTTCTCTGAGATAATAACCTTTATCTCAACATAATGTAGTACTTCCACAGAGGCATTGTTCCTTCACACACCTTGTCCTGTTGTGGCCTGCTGGAGTAGGCCTGCTCCTTTCTAAGAGCTTTTCACTGAGTTGTGAGTCAACATTTCATCATGTCAAGCTTGCTGTATGACTAACACTAGAAATTCAAATCAATATCCAGTATAAAGTTCAAACTAAAAGCAACTGGACCATCCAGTACAGCTTCCGGCCAAACTCCAGCTTGATTCAACAGAGATGCCTTGTTCTGGAGGCAGCAGGCACACAGAGCTTTCTGTATTGGATCTCATTTGCCAGAGACATCAGGGATTATTTAGGGGCTGGCCAGCACCCTTCCCTGCGCAGGAGCTATCAGCCTCAGCCCTTTCCTAAACTCAAATACCTGTAATCACTGTAAACTTGCTGAGATGCATCTATCTGAAGTGTGTTAAAATGGCTACATGAACTCATCACTGTTATAATTATCCTCAGCTCAACTATGTTTGATAATATCAAAGTTTATCTGTTCATAAGGCACTATGAACGAGGAGAAAGAAAGATCARCAATAGCAAAAGTAATTTTTATTTCATTTAGCCTGTAGTAATGCCYAAGTTTTCTTGTTATCTTGTTCATGATATTAGCAAAATACAGTGTTTACAAAAGACCCCTGAAAGTTTTTATGGGCTTTGCCTTACAGGAAGTGCAGCTTTTCTTTAACCCAAAATTATGCGGGGAGGAATGATAATAATATATTGCATTCCTGTTATTTCAACATCTTCCAGAATTCCAGTAAGAACTGCAAAATTGTAAAGCATGACCAGAAATTATCAACTGCACTTGTATTGTGAGGCCATAAATGGTAAGCAATTACATCTTATCTTTTACAAGAGACAGCTCTAAGCTGAATTTTACTGAAAACATGTGATAAATGACAAAGGAAGAAGAAAGTTTTCCATTCTAAACATTTACTTYAACAGGCAGCTGATGAGCACAAGACCAGAGATAAGATGTGATGTGCAGGACACATAAACACAGCTTGTCTGTATCCTCATCTGAAGGCAGAAAAGCAGCTCATCCTGACAGAAGTCTAGGATGGCATCCCGTGTCTTTTTTTTTTTTAACCTCTTCCACATAATAGTGAATCAGTGCATTTCAAAAGCAGTAAAAAAACCAAGATTCTTGTGTCTAACATGAGGACAAGAACTTATCTATTATTGACTGTGTGCTTCTTTGACTACTGCTGCCACTGAAATCCACTTCAATATTCATATACTACATGGTGATGCTGGGCTGATACGTTTGGAACAATCACATTGCTTCCGAGTTAAACCTCAGCACCTCTAAGCCTACCTAGCTGATATCTATCAGATTCCAGACATGCCAATYGATTCATGACTGATTATTATCTGGCCCACATTCCTAAGAATAATAMAGTAAATACAAGACTTCATATTGGAAAAAATGAGGAAAATGCACTCTGATGAGATACCTAAACTACTAAGTCTCTGAGGCACAGCAGTAACTCTGCAGAATGAGATGTGTGAACAACACAGATCTCTCATTCGTGACAAATAAGCAAGGAAGTTTGGAAGATTCGTTCTATCCCCTAAGGCGGTCAAATATTTGGGAAGAAAAGCTGTTGTATATATTCTTGTTTGAGGAATATTTTCCCAAAGCTAACAAAGGACATAGACCAGGAAAACAGTACTCACCAGAAYGTTGCTTTGTCCCTGCTTTCCGTATCTATGAACCCAGATTCCAAAAACATGTCCTTGTAAATTCGACCAACCAGACAGTACATATCTGAAGCTACTTGGTCTTCTTGTTCTACAAGGGGAATCATAATTTCTAGAGCTTTCTGTCTGTCTCCAGGCAGATTTCGTCTATTGAAAATAAAAATTTTTATTAAAAAAATGAAGTTAACAAGAAGTACTTTTTTATGACCCCATTTTAATACAGACGTATGACTTTATCCATGTAAAATGATGGATAGACATAATGGACTAAGTTATTAAAACACATTTACCCTCTCCTTCCTTTTTTTTCCTTTTCTTCACATCATGGGAAACCTTTAAAAAAGCCCCCAAATATAATTTCTCTCTCTCACGAAGCATCTGCTAGAGCAAAGCACTGAAAACAGCAAGAGCCTCCAAGGAAATTCTCAGAAAGATCATGTGTTAATTCCTTATAAAATAGAAAAATATGAACCTTGTTTTCCCATCTAACAGTTCTTTCATGCTCTAAAGGAAAAAAGATTCAACCTTGTCTTWGTGATTTTTCCTTTTATACACATTTTGAATGTGAAGCAAAAAGTCCAAAAAGTGCAAACCAGATGGAACTCCCATGATAGGGAAGGTTTAGGAGTAAAGCCAATAAGGCAATATTAAAAGAAGCACTTCAGACAAATAAACCACGTAACTGCAAGCATTAGACACTTCCTGGTGAGTCATAGTTTGGATACATACATCATTCAGTATCAAAAGTTTAGAATTGTAATGTGTTTGTGTACTGAACAATCAAATTACTCCCTTTTCAACACTTCCACATCTTGTATCGACTATCTCTAATCCAGATTAATGAATTTAATGAGAACAAAACCAGTACAGGAAATAACGCTTTGCAACATGGATTATTTACACTTAGCTAGTCTTCAGACACAGAGGTCCCTACTTTTATTTCTGTTTACTTTTCCATCATCAATGCCCTCACACTTTCTTGATTTAGGTCAGACTAATCCTGACTAATTGAGCCGCTCCATCCTTCCGTACTAGTGACCTGGATTAGAAGCAAGAGATACATTCTTTTTGCAGCAAAGATTCCRAAGTGCAGAGTATTCGACACCTGCCTTAGCTCACAAAACATCCTCTATACTCCCAGTAAGGAGAAAGTCACAATTAGCCAAAGTAATTCCTTCTTGGCACACTAAAGCATGAACATTTTCATGCCTGTCATAGCTTCTAGTGTTATGTTCAGTCTGGAGAAGAGAGGAATTGGAAAATCTCATCTGAACTCCTTTGCAGGTACTGGGTACATCTTTTGTCAGACACCCTCAAAGGCCACATCTTAGAGTCACACCTATGCAAAATTTCAGTCTGCAAGAAATCCCAACACAACCCATGAAGTATAAGGATATGCCTGAAAAGATTATACTACAGTTTTGCTGTCGTAAACCACATGTTAAAACTCCAAGGAACACACAGTGAACCTTGTGAAGGCTCTGTAGAAGTGGCAGATAGATCCTGGATTATTTTAATCTGCAAAACTTCACATATTTATATCAAAGTGGAAAACAAAAAGGGAACAATATTTATACCGTAATATAACTGCTATAAAAGCACTAGAAATTATCTGGACATTTTATTCAGATTTTAAAAAAGGTCAGACAGCTAGTTTTGGGGGGTTTTGTTGGTTTTTTTTTTCTTCAAAATTCGAATTTATTTTTTCAACTAATTACTTGTGACATGTTTTGACATAATTTTGACATGATATACAGTTTTAAGCCTCCTCAGTGAACCTGAATTACAAAATTCAAATCTGTGAGAAGCAGAACCATCTGTAGACATTGTCTATATTTGAGAATTTCAATACCTGCCGACACCTGGTCTACTTCTCTAAAAGTCAACAGCAAATTGTTCACTCTGAAAACAGCAAGGGAGCAGAGAACATGTGTAATTTCCTCTGAAAAAGCTCCCCTTTTAGTCTCTTGCCTAAATGCCAGTATCCTAGAAAGAAAATCTAGGCTTGTCTTTCATTTAATCCACAGAAGCAGTGTGTGTTGCTCCATGTATGACATTTTGTCCATGTTATCAGAGAACATGAACATTAGTTTATTATTATAATACAAGAAAATCTTCTGATGGACATTTGATTAACAGTCTGCTACTGTCTCCTGACATATCAGATCTCAGACCTGAATATGATGATGTCTTTGCTAGCACAAATGATGCAGCACTGTCACTCACACAGCAGTGTTAAGTGTATTTTACAGAAGGAAAATAGCTAGGTCTTTATTTGCTCTAATTTAGGTACCGAAACAAAAAACAATGCAAACCTATGGAAAGACAAATGTGCTAAAGGAAAATGAATAAAATTTGACAGTATGAGATAAAAAGAAGCTTAGATTTGTCACAAAGCTCAGAATCCCCAAAGCTGCCTCCGTCAAAATCACAGAACTGTGTATAAAGATTCCAGTAGGAAACTTCACACAGGATTACCCACCCTTTGTGAAGTGTGACGTTTTGATTTACTGTTCCACAGCAGAAGGAAGAGTAGATTCTTACCTGTTTAGTGCAAATGCATAATGCAACCTCACATGGTGGTGGGAAGCCAAGTCAAAGGTGGGCAGTTTTTCTAAAGTTTTCACCAGTTTCACAATGGAATCATAATCCTTCCAAAAAAGGGAATAATAAAGTTTTAAGTGGCTGTACTGAGGTATATCTATATAAACCCCTCTTYGACCTAAGCAGATATTATTTCAGACTAAGAAGTATTTTCAGTCCATTAAAAGTTTTATGGTTTTAAGTTTCTTCAGTCTCAAACTGTAAATAGCGGGACACTAATCAGAGATGGGAATATRCACAGTATTTAGCACAACTGGGATTCCTGTGCTGCTTCAACATGGTCCTGTGGAAATACTAATGTATCTGTTTCATGATTGAAGATGACTTCAAAAACTAAACACATATYGGTGTTCATATTGTGCAGACATTATAAAGTTAACTGTATCTGAATTAAGGCATCCCAAACCTCTGAGGCACGTATGAGCAACAAAAAGAAAAGACTCTTCAACACCTCATTTTTTAAAGCAGCTTACTCACTGACATATTAAAGAAAACAAGAAAAAATTTAAAAAATCAAACTCATACCACTTCATAATGTTAAGGAGTAACAGCAGAAATTATGGATAACRAAGTAAACAACTACTAGCATCATTCCAAAAGCTGAAATGCCTGTGAACTATTTATATTTCCATAAGAAATGTCACAAGCTTTGGTGACAAAGAAAACATTTGCCTGTCAATTGGAGAATGCTACCATAGCCTTTAACTAGGACACACGACAGGATGTTTGCCACACAGCAATGCTGAGATGGAGAAGAGTTATTACGTGTCATGTACTTTTTAGATACTGTATAAAACAGCTCTATGCTATGTAAAAGCAAACAGTGAAGCTAGACAACAAAATAAAAACATCAGAGAAGACATCATAAATGATTTTTATTAGTGTGCTTTATCTACAGAATTTGTTAATAAAATCTGTGCAAAATGCACTAAAAAATTCTGTGAGAATGTAATTTAAATGTTTTTACTCTTASCAGTGAACAAAACTCCTACCTGGATGTCTCTGTAGGACAGCAGCAGGTTTATTACAATGTCAGCAGACAAGACTTCAACGTTATCTACCCGCTGTCGAATCCTTGCCAGCTCTGCTGCAAGCTCTTTGCCCGTGTAAAGCGTACGGGCTTTCCTGATGTCATTCAGAATGGATTCCCGGAAATACTGGCTGGAGAGGAACAATTTCACATCAGCAACTTCAGACAAGTCCCCTGCATTTTTTTTCTGGCCCCACAGCTCTCACACAATGTGTATGCAGAACATGTGTTAATAGAGCAGTGTCAATGGAGATATTTGGTCAAGCTAAACTATTAATTATCAGCTGGTCTGAACAGAAGGTGAACGAGCATTACATTTACCTTGCCAACAGGAATATATGTGTTTTACTGGTTGTACAAGAAGACAACTCACCTTGAACTGGCCTGTGCCACCTTCAAGAGCTGAATAAATCGATCCACCAGAGGTAAGCAGATAGGCCCAAGCAGAGACTCCAAACCGGGCGGCATCAGCTCTGTGAGTCCCTTCATGAAACTGCTGTCACAGCAGTACACCTTGTTATGTGGAGTTATCATGTAAGGGACAAATATGTAGTTCCCAGTGCACATCTGCAGGGAAACAAGGTGCAATACTTAGGGTAATTATGGCTTGACAAACCCAAGTATGAAASAACTGCATAAACTACCTGCAGAATTCCACCTGTTAAAGTCAAAGGGAGACATGCTGCTTACTTCAGCAAGACTAAATTTTGACTCATAAATTCAGTTTCCACATGAAATGTATTCTTTCAGGTTTCTGATCTGCTTCCTGTAAAATCAGTCTTTTTAGAAGTATCAAGTTGACTTTCAAATTGTAATTGGCACAAGAGCGAAACAATTCTAAGGTTACATCCTCACCACCCCGAAGGGGCAGATGGAATCAAATGAAGCTGAAGTGCACTCTTCTCAAGGTGGCAAATGATCAGAAGAAAGCAGTACGGTTTGGCTCACAGATATTTGAAACAGTAACACAATCTAGTTGCTCCACAAAAMGAAAACCAGAGAAAACTAATCATCATATGGAATACAAAATTACTTAAATAGTTTAGCATAAAAAACCAAAATRAAGTCCCTACTATGTAGCAAATATTTGTCAATAGGACTTAAAATCATACATAGTTCAGAATAATCATTTATGGAGCATCTTAGCATTGCTAAACTGTATTGATTTTTAGGTATCAATGTACCAGACATACTTCACCAAAAAAAAAGAAAAAAATTAAGTATCTTCCAAGAAAGAGGGAGGCAAGATGTTTGGTAACTGTGGTATGTGTGTGAATACAAATTTATACACAGAGAAAAAGTTGCTGGATATTTGAAGTTTAAAAAGTCTTAACTATGAGACCGAATACCAGCAAAATCAGGAGGAGTTCCTTCATTCATCTCTCAAAGCTCAGACTTCATTACTGAAGTGGCCCAACAACAAAAGCCTCAAGGCAGCAATTCTTGAGATTCATAATTTTGGTACCCCTAAATTACTTCCACAGTTAATTACTTTCTGGTCAGCTGCTTCTGCTCTCCCAAAAGTCAATATAGCAATGCCAACATCACTTCAGAGACTCCCCTGCCTAGGTGAGCTCCACCCACTGAGAGGGCAGTGACTGAATAATTTTGAACGCACAATAGCAGCTGTGTGCTGAAAACATGCATTTTAACATTTTTAAAACATGGAAGGATTGACTCAAGTATGCAAAATGTATCTGCACAGATATGTCAGTAAACACGTCTGTGTACTGACGTGTACAGGAATTATTTCTAATTGCACCCATCATACATGRTTTTCTTACATGAAACTGTAAGACTTCAATATAAACGTTATCCCATTGCAGCTTCTGAGTGATTTGTACAGTCTCTGTAAAATTTAAAAATAATTGGTGCAGACATTTACATAAGGTCCATTGAGTTCAACTGACACAGAAGTTGTTTGGAGATTACTGCAGACAGTGCCTTAAACAAGGGTTTAATTTAGTCTTCTTTTCCCAACCATTGCAAACTACTGCAGCTGAAAACCTAGGGAATATTTTTCTCTATGTGACTGCAGCAATTCCAAAGGAAAATTGGGAACTGGGAAGCATTTGACAAATTTTTTAACAAGTAAGTAAGGAGTGGGATGCCAGAACCCAAACTGGTTGCCTGTGCAACAGAGAAGAGAACGGATACTTCTATTCAAGAATATCTGAGCATGTAAGGCAATTACATGCATTCAACAGTGAATGGATGAACTTTTTATCCTGCTAAAATCTAATGAGCCCCACAGTCAAAGGCAGAGGGAAAATTATGAATTTGCTGGAACTGGTTTCAGCAATTACAAGAGATGGGTACATAGTGACTGGCACAAGAGTCACCATTATGCAAGGCAGACAATTCTCTGACTTTCCTTTTCTAGATAAAAGTGAGAAAGTCTGGGAAGTCAGAGTCAAGAAAAAGGGTGAAGATATCCAGAGGCAAGCACTTTACTTCCTAATATTTATTCAGTGCATTAAAAATAAATTCCAGACTGCTTACAGGAAGGCCTTCTCAGACCTCTGGCACACTGTTTCCAGTGCTCAGGTCTTAACTAAAAATCAACTCTGAAAATGGATGTTCCCATCCTTTTAAATTCACAAAAGCCAAAGTTTACCCTGGCAAAATGGTCAGGCCACCTACAGAGATAGAGCCTTAATTTTTAATTCTACAAGCAGGAAAATTACCCTTCCTGCAGAGGCCAAGTGCCCAGGTCCATTACTGAGCATGCGCTCTTAGAAACTCATCCAGAACGCATCCTCTGTAGAAGAACATATCTATTTCAGTGAAACAAGAGAGCCAGCAAAAGTTAGTTTCTATGCATTCTTCCTGTTAGCTGAGGGGGGAAAAAGAAAAGTTGGTTATAATACAGAGCCTGGTATAGAAGACATGCAGACTGTTGGGTCAAGCAGTTGGAAGCAGTGGACAGGGAAGAACTTAACCGTAAAAGACAGGAGAAAACACTATGTGGGAAGAGAAAAAAAAAAAAAAAACCTCACAGTTATTCAGAAGGCCCCCAGAGATCTCAGGGAACTGTCTCAAGGTACAATCTCACCCTCATATTCAGTAACAAGTAGTGTGAGAACACAGCRGCCTTTCCCTCAGCCAGGGCATTAATTTGGTTCTTAACCTAGATAGTTATCTTTTGTGGGAGCTCTGTATCTCTGAAACCTCTCAAATTTGGCTGAAGTTCATCAGACAGACAAATAGGCAGATGCAGAACAAAGGTGGAGGATAAAAAAAAACAGTACAAGCTCTAAGTTTCATTTCCTTAGGAAATACACTTAAAAAAAAAGTAGAAAGAACACACATGCAATAAAGCTGAGAAACACAAGAAATATTGACCTCAGTTTCACTTCTCTAGCTAAAGAGTACAGGAGATAGGTATTTAACAGCTGAACCTAACAAAGGCAGACATGCAGTAGCTCTGGTGTCAAAAGAAAAACAAAAGAATCAAAAGTTATACATTATTTACTAAAGGTGGTGGTGGAAAAAAGATAGCAGTGACGGCAAAGCTGCTTTTGTGTAACAAAGTCTGTAGTCTCCTACTGTGGAGAAACATACTGTGTCACCATCACAAATTCTAATTGCCAAGAGCCCAACTCCAACTGTACTTGGGCTGTGATTAGGGTGGGAGCCCAAGAGGACCAAGTTGTGGGAGAAGCAGCTGTGGAACTACTCTAAATGTCAAACAACTCTAAACCATTTTCCACAAAGCAGTGTGTGACTTGCTTCTTTGCTCATTCCCAGGCAATGCAACCTGTCTCCATTACTTATACTTCTTTCTTGTCTTTTTTCTTTTGCCAAAATATAAACTATAACTTAAGTCAGAAAGGATCAGGTGGTCTTCCTGACCTAGGCTTCCCATCTGTTCACACAGTGCTTCATATTTTGACTTAGTGCATATTACTACACTTGAAAGATTAAATATATTACATTTATTCTATTAAAATCTGCCCAGAAACACTCCATCCCAACTCTGATCCCACATAATCTGRTATTTTTCCTAAACCTAAATGACTTCACTCTATATTTTAAGTTTGTTAAGCACACAAGACAAAATTGTAGGTTTACTTGATCCATTCTTGTGACTAACCATCTTATATATAATGAAAGTAACAAAAAGAAGCCTTTCAATAAAACCAGGATATTTTTGAAAGAGTAGCATCTTAAATCGAATTGTTATATTCCATTACATCAACTCCCTTTAAAAAACATGGGTTGAATACAGGGGCTTCAAAAGTGGGTGGGAACAGACTCCCTAATCAAGAACAGGTGCTGCAAGTTTCATTTGACAACCCTCTTTACAAAACCCTCATTATTTAAAGTCCAAAAGCCCAAATTGCACTAGTGAAAGTTACAAAGGGCTCACAGGGCACCTAASTTGGATGTTGAAAGGCATTACTGAGAACACCCAGGGCTGGGACAGCCCAWAAGTGTGCATACAGAGTTACATTAGACAGGTAATCCTGGCCTCAGCTCTCAGATCAGCTGAACTACTTTTATCTGGAAGATAGAAACATCTTTGAAGGCCTTGGGCCAGCACACTCAGTACCTGGCAACACCAGGTCATTTTGTGACAGACTATCCATGTACGCCCATTCCATCAAATCACTCAGAAGGCAGAAGTGCTGGCTGGCACCAGTTATACACACAAATGCTTACAACTAAGTGACAGAATCTATAATTCATTTTTGCGAATGTTTTAATTTTTCTGTATTTTCCTAATGCGCATTCCTCACTTACTGAGGATAAGTTTAACAATTCCAAAGTGTGAGTAATTTCAGTTAAATTGAGATGTAAGATCATCTTAATAGCACTATAATTACAGAATTTAAGACAAGGCTGCTTMTAGCTAGACCTACTGATTACTGGAGAACTGAACACCTCTTTCTTGTTCAATATAATTTCTCAGCTTCTGAAAAGAAATTAATACAGCACCTACCTATGTTCAAGAGATAATAAAAAAAAATAGCATATAGTTATATTTTAATGATCASAGTAGGAACATAAACCAGCCCTTCTTTCAATATTGCCCTCTTTCTACAGAACTGCTACTTGTGAAAAGGGCAGCCCTTTTGGACTTGAATGTGGAGACCATGTCTTCTTAGAAAGAACATCATGCAGTATGATAAACACTGTTCCCTTCCTTTGCAAAGAAGTCTGATTTAATATAAAAGATTTTTTTTTTCTGAAAGTTGCACAGATTAAAAAGACAAGGTGCTAGACTAAGGGGCATTTGAGTTCTGGCCAATTCATTCTCATAYCTTGAATTTTTCTTCAAAAAAAAGGGAAAAACTCTAAAAAATCCCAGGAAGTCAGTGATGCACAATCCTTTCAGTTCCCTAAGGCTCTTTACTAACACTGCTCCACTGGAATCATTTAACAGTCAAATCTGCAAAAACAGAGGAAAACTGCCTTTAAAGTCAAGAAATGTCAAAGAAAACAAAAATTCTCCCCCCCTTRAACTAAACCCATTACACTTTAGCCATGGATGGGACAATCTAGCACAATCCCATCTACTTGCCAAAGCTTCAGGTCAGCAGCTAATATAACTTTAAAAATTTAAAAAATAAAAAAAAAAAAAAAAAATAACTTTAAAAATTAAAAAAAAAAAAAAAAAAAAAAAATCAGCTGAATTAATAAAAATAGCCATATCTCTCACAGTAGGAACTGTTCTTCCTGCTGACACTCCTCTAATTAAGGGAGCTTTTTTCTGTTTCTCCCACTCACCCTTTTGAGAAATATCTGCTTTTATTTCACTTCTTCTGGGGAAGTTRTTTAAGTAATTCTCTGATGGCACATGGTCTTACATGTAGCAGATGGGAAAATCTTAAACCAAGTTATTAAATCTATTCCTTCCATGCCCCAAAACACAGTAAATCAACATGCGCTGATGTTTCAATGAATACAGACTCAGTTTGGGTTTACTTCAAATCCTACTCACATGAGTTATAGCCTTACTACTGATTTCAAAAGGAACTTAAGTCAGCCTCACACCTCAAATGAACTGAAGTACAGAGATTGGATTTACTCTGACAAATACAGCATTCTACTGCAGCCATGCTACATCCTAAATGCTTGTTAAAAAACACCCTATATGGTCCTTTCATCATATTCACATAGGAAAAAATGGTTACCAACTTTTTCAAATRAAGGTATGTGTCAAATATATTAGTSAAGAATTCAAAAAATTAAAGAACAAGGAAGAGATAGTGTTGTACCATAAATAATAAATACTGCAGTTATCATTATCAACAAAACATTTACTGAAGGTTACTACACAGCATTTTTATATACTTGGATATCAAAAATCAAACAAATCTCTTGTTGGCTAGATGAAGAGTATTAAAAATATTTACCCCTATTTCCATGGTGAAAGAAAACATTAGTTAAACATACCCTATGGCACAGTTCTAGCAGCAACTATAAGGAGATTGTGAGCTTGCAGATGCCTCCAGAATGCCTCATCTGGAGGCACAGAATAGGTCAGGCTGGATGGAACTACAGTGGGTCATCTGGTCCAACCTCCCTGCTCAAGGAGGGTCATCCTAGAGCACATGGCACAGGATTGAATCCAGGCAGTTCTGGAAATTTCTCCAGCCAGGGAGACTCCACAGCCTCTCAGAGCAATCTGCTACAGTGTACGGTCAYCCACACAGTAAAGAAGTTCTTCCTCGTATTCAGGTGGAATTTCCTGTGCATCAGTGTCTGCCTGTTATCTCTTGTCCTGGTCCTTGGCACCACTGAGAAGAGCCTGSCTCCATCCTCTTGACACCCTCCCTTCACCTTCAGACACTCATAGACATGGATGAGGTCCCCTCTCAGTTGGCTCTTTTCAATGCTGAGCAGGCCCAGCTCCCTCAGYCTTTCCTTGTAAGAGATGCTTCCGTCCCTTCATCATCTTTGTTGCCCTTTGCTGGACCTGCTGAAGGAGCTCCATGTCTCTCTTGCCCTGATAATCCCAGACCTGTATGAATTCTCGCACTCACATTAAAGGAGTGCTACACCACACTGTCTCCCAAGCTACACCTTAAACAAGAGGCAGTTACGAATGGCAGTAAAAATTACAATCATAGAATCATAGAATGGTTTGAGTTGGAAGGGACCTTAAAGATCATCCAGTTCCAACCCCCATGTCATGGCCTGGACACCTTCCACTAAACCAGATTACTTAAACCCCCATCCAATCTACTTTAAACACTTCCAGGGACGGGGCATCCTCAGCATCTCTGGGCAACGTGTTTCACTGTCTCACCACCCCACAACAAATAATTTCTTCTTAATATCTAATCTAAATCTACCTTCTCTGAGCTTGAAGCCATTGCCCTTTGTCCTAYCACTACAATCTCTGGTCCCTTCAAGTGTTAGAAAAGGAAAACACTACTAAGGGTGCCCAGCCATGAAACACTAACCCTGTTGTTAAATTGCTAATGCCTGCGAGTCAGCTGCCCAGCAGAACAGTTTCCCAGTGCCTCCAAGGGCCCTTCTGATCAGGCCAGCAGCTGCACTGCAGTCTCACACCATCCACTGCTCCAAACTGGTGCAAGCAAGCAGCCCGAACAGAAAGATGTGCACTGTGTCAAGGTGGAACTTACTGCGATGGATTGCAAACCACACATAGAATACATGCACATTAAACACTCTCAGATTCATAAAGAAGTCAAATTTAAAAAAAAAAAATATTTAATAGACCTGAACTGTCCTCTAAAAGTGGTAAAATTTAATCTGTGGAGAAATATGATGGCATAAAAACTGGTTAGCTAAAACTAGCAAAGTAGTCATGAACTGTAACCTTTATAGCAACATGACTGAAACTCTTTACTAGTAATTTCTAGAATGCCTCTGCTGCTTGACTAACCTCAAAAATCAGATAACAGCAAAATCATAACTTAAGCTTTCAACCAGCAAAGTAACTACCTCCTGTTAAGGTGTCACTCCCTGTAAAAATGTATGTTTTTGGTATTACTGGAACATTTGGAAAAGGTCCAACTAAATAGCTATAAAACCACATATAACAGGAAATGAGCCTATCTTATCTTGTACTACTCTGCCCAGACAGGCTCCAGGCAGCTTATCCTAGCTATACAACATTGTATTGACTATTATTAGGAGCCACAAAAATCCAATCAGAAGAACAAAAGAGGTGGCAATGATGGGTTTTTTTAATCCCACTTTTTTTAGGGATACAAGGTTCAGGAARAGCAAACACAAGGCATTTCAGTTAGACATATATATATATAGATACACACACACACTTGTTTTGCAACCTTTTTAATCCCTGGTCCTGCTATGGGTAATGTTTGCRTGCTATTAAAAAAACATATTCTAGAACAGCAAGACTGAACTCCTTGTATATTCATACATTAATTTCTTTTTTTTCATATTAGAAACCTCACAGGACTATTTTTGGTAAGGGTTGGCATCAGAATCACGACTTCTCAAGAAGAGAACCTCTGTCACACCCATTTTTCTAAGAGTCTTATAATTTATGAAGAAATACGATTTTCATGAAGCAGGCATTATATTCAATAGTTAAGCATGCACCAACATTGTAAAAGTCTACTTCCAGGTAATTTGGCTGACATTATGCCAAGAAAATGAGGAAAAAGAGAAAAACAAAATCAGTTGCAGAACTGCTAAACCCGTTTCACTGATTTCCCTGTTCGAATCCCAGGGAAAATACTTCCTCCCAGAAAAGATGTTATGTGGGTGTGCTTGAAAACATCTGAGACTTTCAAGGAACACATTCTTTTTCTGGCATGCACTGAAACATTTCTAAAAGTGATAAATGACAGTGTCACAGTCACCTATCCAAATTTAAACAGAAAACAGAACAATCCTTTCTGAAACAGAAGAAGACCAAGTTATCACACCACTCCTTGAGCTTCAGGGACTGTCATCTAAAAACAGGACAGGACGACATCTCCCCTTCCATCTATTATACCAATCATCTCCTGCTGGTTTCCTGCTAAGAGAGCTCTTCCCCCTACCCTCCCAGGAACATTACATTAGTCASACATCATTTTCCCTAGGTCCTGGGCCACCAGAACAAAAACACAGAATGTAATACATTCATTTACAAGAAAGGCCTTACTGTTCTCTTTCATTTTATGTAAAAGGCCTAACTGATCATTTATCCCACTTCCATTAGAGAAAGGCAAGATATTTTTTTGTCTAGCACATCCTTCACAGCCTTCTGTGAGTCTCTGAAAAGCAGTTTTTGGTTAAGAGCTATACAGAAATTCTACAGGGAAACCACTTTGCTTTTTTGGTTTTTTTTAACCAAAAAAAAAAAAACCAAAAAAACAAAAAACCAAACTGTAATTTAAAAAGCAGCATTAGACCAAAGCACAGACTGGTTTTGAAGCCATCTTTAGAAACCCCATGCAGAGAAAAGTTTGCATCTTTTTCAGAGAGTCATATTTCATACTGGCAGAAGTATTTACTTAATCCATTAATTTCACTATTAAATAAAGAAGTAAAATCAGGAATGCTGTAGTTTTCATAGCACTGTGGAAAATAAAACCTGGCCAATTTCTGAAATAAAATACTTCATATGCCCCTTAGAAAATTTTTTTCAAACATATGGAATTGTACAGCATACAMATAGCACCTCAAGATTTCGGCACAGCACTGACTAACCTCTATGAAATTATATCTTAGCAAATGTGGCTACCAGTAAGTCAYGAAGTGAAGCCAAGAACAACTCTACATGCCAGATATATATTCTGACATGACTGGCCCTGCTGCTCCAGAACAAACCACACTGAAAAACAGCGTTCTCCCAGCCACAAGTTTGCCTCCCTTGAACTTGGGAGTGAAAAAGGGAAGGGAGAATCGCACGGTCAACCTCAGTAATCGGAGAGATGCCAAGATGCAGAAACCTACAGTTTAATGATTGGCAGTCAGACAGACCACAATCTGCACTGCACTCAGATTAATAGGCTCCAGGACTCAACTTGTAGAAATGAATACACACATATTCTCCCTTTATAAATGTACTTTATACACATGTATATACATACATATAGATATACATATGTATTTTCATAGCTACAGCCATTCTAAAAAGAGCAACAGTTTCCAAATAACTCCACTTTCTAACAGGCTATTTCTTAAAAACACCAAAGAACATTGTACAGAAAAAGGCAAGAGAAAAAAAATATGTAATCAAAATGAAAAATGCAAATGRGTGCGAAATAATATGACAGACAAGTAAAGGCAGCAGGGAAAATATCACTGATAGATAGAGACAAGGTAAGAAGTGAGCCTGGTACCTAGCAACCAAGTGATATACTCAGATTTGCTGCTAGAATTTCCAGAATTTTGCACCTAACTCTGCAAAATACAGTAGGAGAGTGTTAAATGATTCAAGTGGAAAACAGAATATAAACAACATTAAATGAAACAGAAGCTTGGAATGTTTATAATTCAACTGAAATCCATATATCATACTTACATTATTCTTCTGGCAGATAATTTCCTGAAACAAAAAAAGAAAAAGAAAATAATGTTGATAGCACAAGGGAAAAAATCTAATTAGTATGACTTTCTAATCTTAATGTTTGCATACATAACAAGAAAAGGTTTGTTGACAGATGTTTTCTATGCCTGTCAAATCAACATAAATGAGGTACTGTCTCAGAAGAGACAAAATTGCTATGGAACCAAGTAGATAGATACAACTTATATATACATAAGAGCATACATACTATCTGCATGGGTATGTACATATATATACATATACACATGGCCCTCCATTTATAAATTTTCCTAGAGGGATGATGTCCAGAAGTTGTCTATTAATAAACATCCATTCAGATTTCAAAAGTCAAATATAGTAAGTAACATTTTGCTACCAGAAGAAGCAACCAAAAAGAACAGTAAAAGCAGCATTCATGCAAGGTTTTAAAATATTCCAAAACTGCTTGAAATTCATTTGGCTCTAATAATCAGATGCAAAGAACATATCTTCACATTTTCAATGTGAATTTTCAGACAATGRGAAGCACATGCAGATGGAAAGAGCTGATTCCTGCACATTAATCCAGGTAGTACAGGACAAGTGTAAACCACTTCTGAACAATAATCCTATTTCTGGCAAGATTTCTCAGCAAGTTCTGATCCCAGGAATTGATAACCATAACCGATTTATCAAACAACTATGCCTCTGCCACTGGTACTGGTGAGCAGCTTTACCAGCAGAAGARCATTAAAAACAAGAACAGCATCAAACCAAGGCTCCTCAGATTTTCCATGTTGCTTAAGTCAGGCTTCAATAAAACTGCTCTTCTCCATGTTGAGAGGG
This sequence comes from Malurus melanocephalus, assembly GCF_030028575.1. NCBI lineage: Eukaryota > Metazoa > Chordata > Aves > Passeriformes > Maluridae > Malurus > Malurus melanocephalus. The sequence continues at coordinate 568,723 of NW_026623632.1, forward strand.
CCCGTTTCACATATGACTGTTTCTAGCTTTCCAAGTGTCRATCATAAATATCTGGTCTAATCCCCCAGCACGGGCAGGGACRTCTTTGACTAGATCAGGTTGATCAAAGCCCTTCCCAGCCTGGCCTGAATGTTCATACAGAAGAACATTTCACCAGCAGAAATTTACTCACATTGCTTTGCACCCTAACTAAACCATGTGCTGCAGCTCTATATTTCCTTAATTTTCAGTTCTTGAACCACCCCTTCTATACCAGATTAACAGTGCACATGCTCTCCTGCATTGCTTCTACTCTTACCTGCAGGCTGTAACAAACACAGGAACAAACACTGCCTCAGAAGATGCCCTGGCATGCCCATGACTACCTTTCCTCAGGCAGTTACTAGATAGTTTGGAAAGGATCTTGCTCTTTGATGACTTTTCTACAGACTATCACGAGCAGAAACACAGGCCCAGTTCAAAGCTAAAGGAAATGGCAGGGAGCCTTTCAGYTGGCAGAGTACTGGCACCTGTGACATCCACGGCTCCGTGCACAGAACCGGGCTTCCACTGATGCCAGTGGGAATCCAGAACGTGACCCATTACAAAGTCCAGCTTCCAAACTAGTAAAAAGTTCTTCCAAGTGCCCAAGAAAGCCAGCTGCCTCACCCCAAGTGATTTCTCAGTGGGAGGCTGGGTATTTGGCTGGTTGCCCAGTACAATAAAATTCTTCTTTGCATATACTGTAGAACATTGTACTTACACAATTGAATTCAATTCCCAGATACATCTTTTGTCATTCGCATTATTTTGGGGGCTTTTATCTGTATGCTCTTTGTGTTGCAAAAAGAAAGGAAATAACTGTATTGCAAGCAGTCCAGTTGGCTGAGAATATTTGGAGGGAAGAGCAGGGGGAAGAAAGTGAGTTACTAAGCATGTCTCTCCCAAATAGAGAGCCAACCTGGAAAAAATAGGGACAGAATCAAAACCAAATAGCCTGCACTTGCCAGAAGCAGTGGAAGCAAACCCTTCCTGAGAGCTGGTGGTGCCCAGACTGCAGTGTGACTCACCAAGCTGCTCACTCCAAATGTTTCTTCTCAGCAAAGCCCAAAAGGGAAGCGCAAGAGCACAAAGCACCTCCTGAGCAAAGCCATCTGAGAGAGTGGAAGCAACTGAAAAGACTGCCATCCAAGTTGTCTATTCTTTCCCATCATGGAAGTTACTAAACCTTTTGGATAGTTTCAGCAGGAAGCAAGTATCAACTCCTTGGCTAACACAATTCACAGTCCCATAAGATTATCTTAAAAAACCCTATTGCCTTAAACCAAAGTACCATTCTGTGCACTGAGGCACGAGTTCTGTTTTTACTGACTCCATTATACTGCTGGTAATCTCCAGCACAGCAATCCTGCAGGTACTTGAYGCAAACAATTGTAACTCAGCAAGACCTAGCAGAGGGTATCTGGGGGCCCCATAAGGTTTGGCAGAAAACTCCTAATTCAGACAGAAGCTATGCCTAAGGATTATTTTGCTGCCTACACACTACCACTCTCACAAGATTATTACTKTAACAATTTACTACAAACACCAGTAATTCCCCTGAATGACAAAGTCACGCATTTCCTCATCTCAAATTTGGCAAAATTCCGTTTCAGTAAACAGCCATTTAACATGTAGGTTTTTAACTGACTGTGATGAAGTAATCTAAATCTTCCCCTTTAGAAAACTAAACCGAGTTCTACAGCATTGCATTGAAGAGATCTTTGCCAGGCTCAGAATATTTTTGCTATTTTGTTCTTAACCATAAGTGATATCTGTATTTCTTCAAAAAATAACTTACTTCAAGAGTTAGACCAGCTGTGACTTGCCCCCCAAGCCCCCTTTTCCACCCAGAGCTACCTTCAGTGACTGCAGAGACTCAGCATTGGTGTCACAGTAGAGGATAATGTTGTTAGCCATGCTGAAGCTCTCCCTGACTCCCAGGTGGTAGAACAGGGAAGGCTGACGGAAMGCGTCACTCATCTCTACAACAGCAATATCTGCAGAAAGAAATGAAAAAAATTGTTGTCAATGCCACACATTTCTGACAGTCAAATACTTTTGCGCCATAATTCTTCACACTATTTATTTTTATAAGATGACCTGGCTTTAGGTAGGAAATATGAGATCGGAGGGATTTCCCCATTTTAGCAATTATGCCTGAATTTTGAATATAGTCAGCAGGATGTGGTTTAGTTTTTTTCTATTTCACTATTACTGCTCTACTTTTTTTTTCATTGAATGAGACCTTAAAAGTGGTAAAAAGGGATGAACTGCTAATCAAGAAAAGGAAAAAACTGAATTTGCTGTCTTGAAGAAGAAAATCTGCCTGGTAAATCTAAACAATGGTGACCAATAACCTTAGGGAAAAATTAAAGAAAAAATCTACATATGATGTGTTTTTACCCTCTGTGCAAGTTGCAACAAAAACTCATGTAATCTGTGTACATCACTGTGGAACATACTGTATAGGTCTGTACTAGCACTTCGGAAGAAAAGAAACTGAAAGGTAAAGTTTCCAATATAAATTACCATTCGGATCTGTTTTGATTCATATAGAACAGTAAGAGACAGAATGAGATAAGGACAAGGTACAGATGAAGAGAAGCAAAGAGGGAGTGAATATGTAAAGCCAAAGACACCACTATATAAGTATAAACTTTACTGTGCAAAGAATTCTGTTCATAGTAWATTTAATTTGCATGAATAAAAGCAAGCACATGTACAAATGCTTACTGAACAAGGAATGTAGTCCACAATTTCTCTTAAACCATGTGTTTCTCTTGATTCACAACAATGTCAAAGTATAACAGAAGATGACTTCTGCTGACTCTTTGTAAGACTTCTGTTACACCTAGCAGCATTATTTCCACTGCAAAAATCTTGTGGAATCAAGAGAGCAAAACAAGAAAACAGAGTCATCTCCACCTCTTCCACAAACACTTTYCTGTCTTTTCACCCAATTAATTTTTTTCTTTTCTTTCAGAAAAAAAACAAAAACACACAAAACCAAACCCAAACCAGAGAAATATGCTTCTGTTAAGAGTAGAACAAGAAAAGCAGCCTGGTTTCCAGTATCTCTCTATGCTTTCTCTTTCCTTTGGATGCTTTCACAACTGAAAACATARATAGCAAGACAAGCTCTGCAGGGAAAAAGCTTGTGTACACTCAAGTTTCTCTAGTCTAATTAATCTAATAAGAGATTCTACCTCTAACCACAACTTTTCACCTCACCTATTTACTTAGATCATCAAAACTGAAATGAAGATATTCTATAAAAGATAAGCCTTGTGGCTATGCTCTCAACTGGGGAGGCAGTGTCTCTCCAACTTGTTGAAAAGTAATACCTTGGAGACATCTCCTCTTCAGWAATGTTTTCCTGTAACTGGTCTACAGGCTTATAAATTATTAAAAACCTGAAGGAAGGATAGAGACACTCAGGGGAGAGAGCTAACGTTTGCCTATACCAGCTTAAGCTCTTCAAGAAACAAGACAAGAGAGGTGACTAACATGGTACAAAAAAAGAGATACTTTTCCCCACTTAAAAATCTACTATTAAATTATGTTTTCTAAAAGATTCATAATTTGTGTCCTAAGCATCTCCCTCTGTCCAATTTCACATAAATATCTGAACTATGGATTCCATAAAATTTTCTTGAAGTAAAAAAGGCAGTGCACTGCTAAGACTACACTCACTTTCATTAATTCTAGGAAACTGAAACATCACTGAAGCCAAACAAGAATGACAACACTGCTACTATACTTTGTTCCGGTGAGATTAGGTTTATTTYCTTCAGAAAGTTGCCATAATACAAGTTATATTTTTAACTGCTCTTATTCACATAAAATTCTAATCTTGAGCAACTGTACATCTATGGTGCGTATCTGTTACATCACGCAGGAGGAAAATTTTTACAACTTGCCATGACTTAATTCTGCAGTCTTGCAAGACAGTGTGCTATCTTTAGAGCAGCAAAACTAAGATTAAAAGAGAAATACTGCTTTAGATGGAGCATGTTAAAAAAAAAATCACTTGAGAAATTCTATGTTAAAATGGTGAGTTCCCATATCATGATGAAGAAAATAACAACTAAAATAAACGGTACGTATGTATATATACTACTGTCAAGCTGGCCAAACCCACTGAACACAGTCTGACTCAGGGCCACACTGTAAGAAACATTCTTGGGTCCTGTACCATCCCTTTCATAGTAATATTTTTTTAAAAACAGAAACAAAAACAAACCATATAAAAACCTTGAGTTACTTACACAGAAGAGGGAAAGACCATCATTTGTAAGAAAAATACACTGAGATACTGGTTGTATTTCTTACATAACTAAAGAGGATTTCTTTCCTTTGCATGTCAAGACTTTTGTAAAATCCATGTCTTCTAGATAATCTCATTGGATAGATAAAGCAGTGTCTTCTGTCAAGTTTTCCTGCTCACTCTAGCAGTTATGTATTTTAACATGAAGTCGTCACTCAGAGTACAAAGAGATCAGATTTCTAAGATTAAGGTAGGTCTCAGGGCTGGTATCACAAGTTCCAAGGGGAACAGCCCAAACCATACCTGCAATGCCAACAAGCCACAAAAAGAAATATGCACTTTTGGGATCAGGTGTCTACACAAGTGAAAAAAAAACCCCACATATCCTAAATTAGCTATTCTGAAAGACCTATTTTTATCTTCTTTTACAACATCAGGAGCGAAAGTCCTCTGACCAAAAACGGATCAGTGTACAGTGCACCTGACAAAAGTATAGAAGTCAAATACTATGTAGCAAATAGAAGCTCATTTGGGAGGGGAAAAAAAAAAGCAAAAACTCACCACCAGAAATAGGAGTGGTAATGACTCCTATAAAGCACCTGAAGTGTACTGTCAGGTGCACTACAAAACAATCATATACTATATTCAGTTACATGAAATATCTTCAGAAGTTTAGGAAAGATGAACAAGACTGATGATTTTTAGCACAAAACTAAGTAAAAATATCCATACCTATATCAAAATTCTCTGTAGTTTGAAAGAGCCAGGATTCAGTTAAGCCCAAAAGAACTGTCTGGTCATCAATACATAAACAGCCAGAATCCTGTTTATCAGGTTCTCACTCTCAATTTCCCCCAGATGAAATTAATCAAACATTCTAATGCAAGAGAAGATAAGTCTTCCATTCACTGGAAAACCAGTTTCATTAAGTATTTAAACGGTATTTCAATACAGGTGGACAAATCAGCTCTACAGTTACACTGGAACTACCCCCCTTACCAAAACATCTGGTGGTTTGAGTTTCAGGACAAGTAAAAACCTGATCAAGCACAGGAATCAGAGTAGAGCTCTCTCAACACCTAAGCACTCAGGATGAAGCACTGTAAAGACCAGGAACTGACAACTGATCTCAAACGCTCTTGCACACCTCCAATGATGCAGCAAAGAAACCCTGTTCAGGCTCCAGTAGARTAATGGGTAGGGTGGGTATGAAAGCACACTGTATAAAACAGGAAATAAAGACAGAAAAATGGAAGAACAGCAATTTTACAACYTTACATGTTGCATAAAAGTGAAATTTTATCTTGTGCCCAAGACCAAAGTAAGACATAAAATCTACTCTCTCTCAACTTTCTCTCCCAACCCTTAGATGACTGGCATGCCAAGTGTATTGTGAACATGAGACTAGAGCTTCCTTCACTCTGCCCTAGGTAGCAAAACCAGCATAAACACAGCAGCAGGCAGTTAGTTCGGTGTCCATGTCCTAAATAACCCTGAGCTCTGCCTGCCTGCTGACAGCAACCAAAGTGCCTCTCATGAAGCTGCCTTTGTACACATGAGCTGAGTAACCACACACTAAGCTGCAGACACACCAATGACCACTGAGCTGCCACAATCAATGTCATCAGGCTAACTAACATCTACACCAACAATAGCTTGAAAAACACTGCCATTCAAGGGATCAAAATATCACTACAGTAGTAACTGGCTTCTATTACCCTAAGAAACCAGATTTGTGAGATGGAATTGGAGGCAACTCACTTGACCCTTTTTGCCGGAAAAGCACCAGAGAAGCACACACCTCTGTGAAGTCTGGCATATATTAAAACTATATTACCAATCATTCTTACTTGTGATGTAAATTGGCTTAGTTCTTTTTAAGCTATCTGTGCAAAGACTGAGAATCTTACATATAAAATCTCTACTAATTAACTTGTCTTTTAGAAATGGTAAAAACTTAACAGTATACACATCAACACAGCCAAAAAAGGTTAAGTGTCCATTAGTGAATATGAAGCCCTTTGCTCTGGGCTATTAGCCGTGCCTTTAGTCACCATGACAGTGACAAATGAAATGCAGTGGTCAAAGTTCATCTCCTATTAATTGTTTTAACTGTAACAGGGCAAAGAAGAATGTTTAAACAAGTGCTCTGAGATTTCATATGCATACGCCCTACTTTTTGATACTACCTGCTTACTACAGTGCCGCCAGRAAAAACAATGAATACAAACAGAGCAGCTATACAACCAATTAATGTTTATGTTTGCTATTATCTTCTGATTAATTGCTATTAAACACATGGCCATTGCCTTACATTCATTGTCCAACAATTAATCAGGGAATAAAGGAAGATGAGAACGGCAACTTCTGAGACCAGGATTTTGTGTTATTTTCCACTTGAGGGTTAGAAGAGTAAGRTACTGTACTGACAGAGATATAGAAGAAAAGGAATAAGGACAAAATTTATTTCAGTGCAAGTCTGAACACTAAGTGTATTTCACACTGCAACAGGAGCTCTCCATCCAGCATGAGAACAATGATATGATGATATTTGCTATCGGGCAAACTTTCAGAAACAAGYGAGGAATATCCTTGTCTACTTCAASTTCTGCATGGTTCTCYATGCTTGGCATAGATAGCTTCCTGTTTACCAGACACTGCCTGCATGAGGTAGGAAACCTGCTTTGGCAATCCCAATGCATCAGYACAACTTGGTATTTCTGGTTCAACCGTGCAAACCACAGTGTCACTGACTTGTCAGCAGCACTGGAAMCAGACATTTCCTGTCAAGAGTGTCTCACACGGCTCCAAGACTGGAAACTATTGATGTGAGCCACTGAGGTGAGAATACCTAAACACAGGAGAATGGCTGACCTCCCAGGAAACCAGTCCAGCCAAGCCAGTCTRTTGGGAGAGGCTAACCAAAAAACCACCAAATTTATAGGGGTGTCTGAAGATTGAATATGGGGAAGGAAAAGCAGGTAATGATGGTACAGGCAAGTTAAGTATGCCATAAACAAGAGGAAAAGCAGGGTTTTTGTAGAAGCTAGAATTGATGTAAAGTAGGTTTAAGGGCACCAAGACAAAAACATGTGATGGACATGGGCTAGCTCTTATCTAGTGAAAGGCGTCATGACTTAGGAATCTTAAGTAATCTTGTCTTGAGAAGTCTCATTTTTATGCAATGGAAGCTGAGATCCAGCACCAATGAAGTACAGATCAGAGCCTCTCCTGAAATCTACTCAAAAGAGAACTTCTGAGCACGAATTCCCAGCAGATACAACACAAGCCCAGCTGTCTGGTGGGTGGTCCCTTACCAGATGCTGCACAGCACCAAATAGAACTAGAAGTAATTAGAGAACTTAATACTTGCCCAAAAAGCATCTATTTACCTTTAGATGCAACAGCACCATTTTGTTGTTATGCTCCTTGAAYAGCTAAACTGTGTTGAGTTGCTCTTGAATTTCCAAGTGAACTTGTACACCTAGACTTATAAGGAAAATGGTATGATTTCACTTTAGACAAACTCAACAAACAGCTGTTACTGTCTGGGGTGGCCCTGACCCTCTCCAATGTTTGTATCAGACCTAGCGTGGTCAATACCCAGTGAGACAGCTCAGTCTGTTTGCATGGAGGGCTGGGGTGAGCGTGCAGGATCAGTTCACTCCTGGATCAGTTAGATGATCTCACTTTCTACCCACACAATCACTAGGTCCTATATAAAGAAGGCACCAGACACCACAGTATCGGCAGGGATGCAACTGAGTACCAACTTACTTCTGCTTGAGAGTCACATATTGTTCCAGTGAGCAAGTAAATTTTAATCTCCATACAGACATGGATGCAACATTCTCTTGTTCAGGAATTCCATAAATTCCATAAACTCAATAAGAGTTCCTTGAGGAACAATACASAAAATAAACACACTACACAAGCCAACTCATTGCATTAGGCATCTATAGCCATACTGATAGACCATATGTGACTTAATAGATGCTGATTTCTTTCTAGTTAAGGTAAGAAAGAAGAACTACTTAAGTTAAATGACAACAATGTGCAAGAGCAAATGTAAGTTGTCTCTGTACACTCTGTCCCCAGAAATCACAATAAAATTCATAATCTACAAAACACAGTGTCCTGGAGCACTCCTCCCAAATGTTTAACTGATTGGTGGTGAACTGCTGTCACATAGGAGCATTGCAAAACTTGCACCCTGTCCCACAATACATCAAGGTGCTCCTTAGTAAAACTTGTGCAAATTGATTGACACCAAATTTTRTAGCTAACTGGCTCAGATCATTGTCACAAACTCAAATGCAAGAGTTCACCAAGTAGAACCATCCGAGCAAGGAGGAGAGAAAAAACAAGTTACTTTTTTGTTACAACAACAGCATTTTAAGACCAAGACCAAGATCCTCCAAAAACTCTGGCCTTTTTGTCTGTACTGTGCTTCAAAGATCCGGAGGGAAAAGAACCTCTTGCTTCTGTAATCAAAAGCTGATGGAAGATAAGCCCAGGGCAATTACCAAAATAAAACAGCAGAAGCCGGCCACGAACTGGTAATGGAAAACAAGTTATAACAGATGTTAGAAAAGGAATGAGACAGGAGAATACAGATGACAAAAAATAAAGGGTTGTGTAGGAATGAATACATCAAACTCTACATCAAAACCTATATTACCATGTCAATGATCTGAAGACAACTCAAACAATATAAAAAGGCTAATGAAGAAAAAGAAAAGAGAAGAAAGCTTGAGATTCAAAAAATCCACTCTCTCTTGGCTCCAAAACAGAATTGTAATGTTATCACATGATTCCAACCCCCAACAATTCAAAAAACCCACTTTCAGCTTGATGCATGTGGGAGGAACTCGGGATTAGGCAAGAATAAAAGATGACAAGCAAACAAAGAACCATTTATTTAAAAATAACCTCAATATGTTCAGGCTCACTGCATCTTTATCAATCCTAGTGAAACAGGCTCTAGAGTACTAATAACACCAAATACTAAAGATTATCTTTGAACTTTGCATCAGAAAAAATACTCAGACCTCAAAGGGGTAACTACTGAAGCTAAAATGAAGGCTGGAGCACATTACAGGGCTAGTGTCAGAATCTGTAATTTGTACCAAATGTTATTCAAGCAATCTACAGACACAACAGCAGAAGTAGTCAATGAAGACATGGCAAGCTGTAGCAAATCAGTACTCCTGCATTTAGAGTTTTGATCAGAGGATCTTCATCACTGTGACTTTTTACAAAGACTAAACACTTCTTTGGCCTGGACAGAATCGTAAGCAGGCAAACCTCCCTAGATAGATAGATAGATAGATAGATAGATAGATAGATAGATAGATAGATAGATAGATAGATAGATAGATAGATAGATAGATAGATAGATAGATGATGTGATCATATTTGTGCGATTATTTTGATTTATGTTTCCATGTTACGTGCCTTTGAGATGCAAGATGAAAGAGTAATTATTCATTCTCTAGAGAAGTGACTGAGCTTAGCTAAGAAAGAACTTTATGAACACCGGTGTGCCAACAGGAGAGTTCAGAGAAGAAAGCAGAGTCCTATGAAAATCAAACAGCCATGTCTCGGGGTGGTGGAAAATTCTCCTRAAGTCTAAGTGAACTTTAAAGTTTGCTACAGTTTCAAAGTTGCAGAGTTCATTAAAACCAAGGTAGGAAAGAACAATCCACCTCAAGTACAGGATGTGCAGGAAAAAAGCTGATCAAAAGGGCTTCWCATTCCTATCTTTTCTGTTCTGTTTATTTCTTATTTAGTGAACTGAAGTTTTCTCCATCCAAGAAGTCTTCCAGTTTATTGGTTGGTTTTTTTTTTTCCCTAAAATCTGACTATTGTCACTTATAACACAGTTATATATTTGGTATCTTTGCTCAGCTCACTGTGACAAAAATGTCTAAGGCAGATCACCTCCAAGCTTCTTAAAACAAGTCTGGGTTTCAATGCAGCAGCTGGAGGGAACAGATGAAAACCGTGTAGCTCAGTATTTCTTCTCTGCCAGAAGCCAGGAGGCAATGTTGCAGAGAAAGTAAGAATGGGGCAAATAAAGAGTGAGCTTTATTAGACAACAATCCAGACACATTTAGAGAAAAATGYTGAGCTACCTAGAAAGCTAAATATCAACAACTAATTTAGTGCTCAATATTATGTGAGCAATTAGAGCTATTTTTCTTGATATTTGTTACTTTGCATTCACTATTAATAAATTTCAGCTGTCCTTTACCTGCTCATTTGCCTGGTACTGCAATTCTTTATTGCATATTCTTTTAAGTTTTGACTAGCCTGCACATTAGCAAACTTTACCATTACCCTTTTCACCAGCAAGAAATTTCCAGACCRGACGTGAAACTTCTGGAAAACCCAATTCAAAAAAGAAAGTACAGAACAATCCTGCTAACAGACTTYTTTTCTATTGACAACCTTGCCTTATTGCAAAACTTATCTTCTGTTCCTTTCCTTTAAGAGTCCACTTATCTCAAGGGTTATRAGGATGTCATCTCCAGTCATTTTGTTCCTTTAACAGTATTTGGTAAAGTATCCCATTCCGACATCTCAATATACAGTCTTAAATGGATCACCCTTAAGTACAGGCTCATAAGAAGAGTGCGATTTCCTACAAAAAAAGCCACTTCAACTCCTCCCTACKGCCAGATTTTACCCATGAGTAGCAAAGAACACAATGGATTCTTTATTTCTATTTTTAAGCCATTTGCCCATACRTAATACCAATATCATCTCCCTCTACTATGCTGCCAAAATCAACTRAAGTCAGAAGTCACACACCATAATTATCATCTCAGCTTGTTTCAGTCAGAGCTCCTTGAGAACTTTTGAGTCATCTTCCCATAGCTCCTGCAACTTGCTACTGTTCATTTTATCAGGTTTTTTTAAAACCTCTAATGGAAATTTAAGTCTGAGGTAGTTCCTTAGCTTTATCCCTTTTAAACAAAGTCCTTATGATAATATCAGGAAAGATGCATCATTCTCAAGTCTTCTTTTTTCACCTTGACTGCTTAGGATCCCTATTTTGCTCCGTGTTGAAGAAGCATTTGAGAAAGACAAAAAAGAAAAAAGAAAAGCAGTCTTCAGCAGGTATTACTCAAATTCTTCTGGAAACTGTCTTACTAAGGTTTACATGTCTTTTGACACATTTTTTAACTTGCTTCCTTATCTGAACAAAAGTTGGTCTTTCAAAGGGCATCATTSCATTCCTTCATGATCTTAGCAATGCCACCTGCTGTGGATCACTTTAAAATTTCTGTYRATAAATAGCATACCTTTTCTGCAAAGGAGTTTTCCTTAAGATGTCTTTATGCTACCTGAAAGCTCTTCCTCTTTTTAGTTAATCCTTTCAATTCATTGTTAAGAAGTTTGCTCATTCTTACACAGGTTCTAGTAGAAATGTGGCCTGCACCAAGACAAGCTAAGTCGAAGACTGACTGCAGACCCTCTCAAGAAGGCCAGAGCCATGCCCATTAAGCCACTGGAAAAATTCTGGAAGTGTTTCTAATTCAAAGATGTACAACTATTTCTTATAACATTATTTTCACGTCARGAGAGTTAATGTTTTCCAATTCAGWSATACCAAAAATGGTTTAAACTTAGAAGATTCATGAGCAGCAAGTACAGACTGAAAAATAAATACAAGCATTTCAAGGTTATGATGAACAGCATCTGGAATGCCTGTAAAAAAATGGGAATATTCCTAAGCTGSTGAAAATTTTGAGGCAGAATTTTTTCTGAGAGTTGTAAACAAACACATTTTTTAAATGTCTTTACTTAGTCATGGAAATCTTTCCATTCTAAGAAGAAACTATTCTTCATAAATAATATAGCACTTGAGAATTTTAGACCTCAAGTTTCATTATAATCAAAAAAATACACCGACCACTCCTGGTTCTCACTATCCTCTCCCATAAAAAGCTCTACATTGCAGCATTTTCACTGCTGTGTCCAGTGCTTTCCCATGAACAGAAAGGCACCCAGAAAACTAATTGCCCAAAGGCTTTGGAATCCCACATGCCATGTTTTCTGATAAAAAAACATCATTGCTTCTTAAAAAGCATGCACATTTTTGTGAAAAGGAAAATAAAGCAACTGCAAAGCCACATGGTACATCCTAAAGCATCTGAAAACTCAACAGACTGAAAAGTCTGCAGGTCATTTCATACGTACACAATATATAACAGGTTTTAGAAAACCCATCCCTCAGGATTGTTAGTCCTTTGGAAGAATATTTAMCTATGTCCTTGTATGGAAAAATGCTTCTTTTAACTTCTTCTAAAACTGACTATAGATAAGAGACAGAATGTCAAAAATAAAAAAGGAGTTATTACCCCTCAATAAATCTTTCCATTACTAATTTTAAATTACATCACCTTTCCCTTTGCTTTTTTTTTCTGTAAAGACCATATCTGATCAGTCTCCATCTGCATCGGAACAATTCCATGAATGATTCAGATAATCCATTTTTCCCTTGTCTGTGTCTTCCACCAAAATAAAAATTCAGTTTTTCAAATGTGACAAGCAGAGATGCATGTAGTGAAGATATGCCCCATCACACATTTATACAGCAAATGACTCTTCTAGTTTTTCCTTTCTTTATTTCYGTGTGACTCCTGACAAGTTTATTACCCCAGTGAGGTTTTCAGAAATTTATTCAGAATAGCTCTAACCTCTATTAGACATCTTAATAGATTAAAAAATAAGCATACCTTGCAGTGTTCAGTTATTTTGCATCTGTCTATTCATTTGGTTTTAAAATTGATCTAGTGAYAGCACTGACCAATATTTCCCAAAACAAAGCACTAGTTTATCAAATTTTTAATTGCTCACAGATTTCTAGGTAGCAATGCACRTTCTTTTCCTATGAGCACAGCAATAAATTTGCTGTGGATCACTTTAAAATTTCTGTTAATAAATAGCATACATTTTCTGCAAATTCATTGCCAGCACCTGAATTTATTACTTATKGCATATGTGCAATGTCGTAAATATTTGTTGTTTAAATTTAAAAGATTATGTCTACTTTGCCTATTCATCCCCACCTTGCAAAATCAATTTATGTCCTGCTTCAAAGAAATCCTTGAAAAAAGAGAAACACATATCAGTATCTGCTTCCATCCCTCATTTACCTTATCCACTTCCAGCTCTTCCTTTTAAAAAACAAAATGAAACAAAATCAAAACAAAAACAGAAACCACCACCACTTTCTTTCATCAAAGCAAACTGCAGAMTTACAGTTAAGCTGCTTTTTCCACTTAACACTACTACTAAGGCTTCACAAGTCAAACATGATTTGAAAGCAGTTAGGACAATCTTCCCAGGGTTTGGTCAGACCTTAGTGATCTGTAAGTCACAAATCCAACACTTGCACGCAGACCTCCTTTGTATTTAGCAGGAAAATCCCACCTGCAGCATTSAACCGCACAAATCAATTTACTTCAGTCAACACAGGTAAAGTGCAGAGTAAACAACACACACCTGATTACAATTAATTTGAAAGATTCCTGGGCTCCACCAAAACACAGCAAAAAAATATTTACTTCACACAGAAACAAAAGGTATAAATTTAAAGATGGRACTATAGTTTGGAGTATTCAGAATTTCAAAAAGCAACCCTCTGTCCAACCAGACATATGTCACTAACAGGCACATGTTAATTTTCTTCTATTGCAACGATTCACAGAAGGATGAGCCAGAATTGGTGTCCTGCTTTGCAAAGCACTCTACAGCTTGGATTTAGGTAATCTTGCCCTGTAATACAAAAGTTTCAAATACTTTTTAAAATTTGAAGTGCCCTGTTAAAAGGTAACAAGGAGGAGSAGTTTATCTCCAGCAGAAAGAAGCRAAGTTGCAGCCTYGCATACAGCTGCAGACATACAAGATTACAGTATTGTTGCCACGAGAAAGTGTATAATGGCTGTCCTTTTGTAAACTTTATGTATCACCAGTTCCCAAGAACATTAATTCCAGAAGTCTAGGATAAAAGTTCAGACAGTCACAGATTCATCCACGTTGCTTTATTTATCTGAAGTTCATCTCCCTTTTGGACAGACCAAGCTTGAAATTAATTTCACAATTTGAGCTATGACTCTTTGCTTTAGCCTACTGGAGCACAGATCCACAGATCACAGAGCTACCTCTCACCTTTCAAGACTGTCAGAGTAACAGTGAAAGTATCAGTAAAGGGAAGAGGAGGTAATACACAAATTATTCTTATTAAAGAGGACAAAACCTCCCACACTAGTTTTCTACCAAAATAATGACATGTGTGCACATAAGTAGTTACTTGGGATTTAAATTACTGGAATGTCATGCTCAAAATTCCTGACAAGCTAAAACTAATTTGCAAATTAATACAGAAAATACTACTGCTCACACCACCCCACCGTCTGCCTCTAAGACAGCACAGACTGCCCAGCCTCACAAGTAAGTGCACGGTTGCATCCCACAGCAGAAAGCGGATATGACTCATCTGAGTTAAATTCTTTAACGCTTGACATGATTGCTGCTAATTGTTGCAAAACGAGATTAAACAGATCTGATAAGCAGGTCTGCCTTTGGCTTTGTCAATGGTAACTCCAGGTGGCCTGTGATAGCTATGATTCCATCCTCATTAGGTCCAATTTCATAGCAAAACAACCRGCCTTGGATTATTGTTGCTTGTCACTCTCTGTATTAATATAAGATGCTCAAACTTTTCTTCCAAAGGCAACTCATCTCTGCATAGGATTCCAGTACCAAAAACTACTTTTATACRGCTACAGCACTTCTTTAGAATTACTGCAGTACAATTTAATATCCAAGCACCATGTAAGAGTGTTTTAAATTTCTGATTTGATGTTAACTATAATGGATGTTCTTGTCTTCTTAACAGTAATGAGTCATATTTAAATCACCAGTGATCACAACAGCAGCACATCTGATCTAGCCAGCAGCTCACAAACTTAGGAAACCTGTGTTCTCTCCTCACCTTTAGCTATGGTCTACTGCCAAACCTCAGACAAGTCACTTATGCTCTATCCTTCTGGTTTGATTCTCCTGAAAATGATGTGATTGCTATCTATTCYCTCTATAAAGTGCTTTAGCATCTCTAGATGAAATCCAAAAGTAAGCACATTATCCAGCTGGCAGAAGCAARATAAAAGACTTCAAGGTAAAACAGTTGGAGCACTATAAATGTTGAATTMGATTCTGAAGTATTTTTATATGGACATTCACCAAGATGTGACAGTGCTGTAYTCCATGTAGAGAAAAAAAATATATTGTACCAGTAGCACTTTTGAAGCAGAACTAGCACTACAAATGAGGTTTCATAAGTCTTGCATAGGATCATATTTTTGAGTAAGAACAAGGACTACAAAACAGAAATACAGTCAAACATTTTACTTTAAACATTTTACTTTAAACATTTTACTTTAATTTACAAATTAATCCATTACCTAAATATCTTAAATCACAGTAGACAGCAAAACCTCACGCTAGCTAGCCAAAACAGAACCAAGAAAATTATATTAAAAGAACCTTATGAATTCCAACTGCCTAAATCAGTGGGGTAAGAGACAGTTTGATGACTAGCATGGTTTAGTAGAGCCAAAGTGGTAGGAATTACCATCTGCATATATAGCAGGTGATTTACTTAATCTTATATTCCTATTCCTTGTGTACTCTACGTACAGGTAAAAATGTTTTCATTGCAAGTAAATTCTGGAATTCCATTAGTGTTCCACGTGTTCTAGTATCATTTAACTAAAGTAACAGTACACATGAACTCACTGCAATAATCAACATAGGCTTCAACCTCCATTCAACCWGCAGTGCTGATACGGTAAAGATAACAGTCATTTATGCTAAAAACAGAATACTTTTTTTCCTAAAGCAAAAGCTACAGGAAAGCTACACAGATGTAAATCTAAATAATTGCCATCGAAATTAATACTCAGCTTTACACAAACTAAATAACCCACACAGATGGTAGGAAACCTAGCTCAGTGTGCATTTGTAACATATAAACCCTTAAATTCTCATGCTTCAGGCTCTTCATCTTCTATAGAGGAGAAAAAKAAACATTTAGGATGAAGAAACACTTGAGACAGTGGGAAAAAAGGTGACAGCAGCTATCATCTACTCATACATAGATTTTTAGCAGAGTAATCACTCTTAAATTTAGCTCCTGAAACTTCATTTGTTTCTTTTGCAGTCAACCTTCTTAATTTTCCACTGCAGGGTTTTCAGTATAACTGCAGGGCAGTTACATTTAAGGAGAAACTAATAACTGAAAAATATTACATCTTTTATCAAAAAAAAAGGAACTGTGATGCGCTCTGTGAGCTATGCATTAGAGTTTGACTGAAAATTCAAATGTATTAAAACGGAAAATGAATTTTTTCCATCACATTTAGTCATGACATCTTGTACATTTCATGCAGGTACAAAGAAACTGATGATCCATGCTGGAAAAGATGCGCAAATGCTGTACTTGCAATCTAGTTCTATATGATCAATCTGAAAGATTCTTTTTAACACACAGCACATATTAGCAGGTTATTTGCTGAATGACTATTGAGGCCCAATACTTGCAATAGCTACCCACTGCCCTTCACTCAGTTTRAGGGCCTCAAGAAAGGCTAAATTTGGAAGCTAAAATAGATGCTGGGGGAATYGTGCAGTCACAAATGCAGTATCTTTAACCATATTCCTGAATAGATACGGCACCACAACCACACTTCCTCAGYTCTGAACAAAGGCTTCAAAGAAATACACTTCTTACACCTAAACTGGGAAACCAGTAAAGCAATGCTGACTGATTAAACATGCCCCAGGTCCTACTTCTGCATGAGGACCAAGGGCTTGGAATGGTTTATATCCATCTTAAATTCTCCTAGCCTCAGGTTGCTCCCTTCAGACTGGTCACTGGGAATGCTGCTCACTCATTGGCACAGGCCAAAAGCATGCCAGAAGTGATAACAGCTTAACAGCAGAGGCCACTGAACTCTGGTTTCCATGTGTAGAAGCCTACAAGATAAGGGGACTAATGTGTATGTCTCCAAACACCAATAGCCGGATAACTGTGGAGCCAACCAAGGATTGTGAGAAAGAACAGRATGTGGCTGGAGAAGGGGGCCATATAGAGGTAGGGCAGCACKTTTCCAGGACAAATGTCCTCATTCTGGCTCCTGGAGATAAGCACAACACYGTAYAGTGCAAGACCAGGAAAGAGGTCAAGAAGTGGGCATGTACTGTAGGGGGAAAACAAGACCACCAAAGACCTCCAAAGCTCTCTGACCCATTTCGAGAAATGCTAAAATGAATGAAYTGTGCATTATAACTAATCTGCATAGAAAATAAGAAACTTATCTCCAGGGCAGGAAAAACTTATCTACAGAAAGGTACTCCCTCAAGTTCAGGTGCATGTGCACCCCAGAACCTTGGCCACACTATCAGCTGGATCAAGACTGCTGATCTCTCTTCCTTTCTTTCTCTCTCCCCCTCCTTAACCCATCTTGCTCTCTTCCTTTTTACTCTATCCCTTTATCCAAAACGTCCTACTAAGTGCTCATACTGGGAGACAATGGACAAACGTACCAATTCTCATTGGTATATCAAAGTGTATATATTGGCAAGTGTATAATCTAATAAAACTTCGTAAGCTTTTGTGGACCCTCTGACTTCTGTCATTCTTTTTGACTATGAGCACCTATGAATCTCGGGTGCTCCCCTTAACAGTGGGATACCACACCACAAATACTCATTTGCTAGCAAAGATGTAGTCAAAATTTCAATTCAGGTGGCARAATCTTTGAACTTTCAGATGATAAGTCCTCAAGTTTTTGTTCCCATACAGAGCAAGACTCACACGATCTTTTCAAACCTTCCTGTAAATTGCAAGTATGTGAAAAACATCAGACCGAGAGAACAAACAGCTGGCAGAGCCAACGTGAAATATGTATCTTAGCCACCCTGACCGGAAGAGGRAAGGATATGAGGCAACCCACAAGGAGACAAGATCAAGAATAACATGAAACCACACCTTTAGGCAATCTCAACAGAGGTTCCTGCAGTCCTGCCTTCGGTCTGTTCTCTGGAATTCATGCTTAGCTCACAGAACTTACTCAACAGAAAGCTAACCAGAAGAAAATTAAGGAGTGAGTTAGCAATCAGGCCAGCTCTCTGACCTACCTCATCACATAAGCCTCTGAGCACTGAAAGCAGCACCAGGGAGAAGCGTGTTAGTCCAGTTTCTCATCCACTTAAGCTGCCATGGGACTGCATCTCAAAGGACACAATATACTCAACTCTTCCAGGAGTCCTACTTAATGAGAGTAAGTGCGTGGAAAAATTGATTTTATTATCTTCTTAGCCTACTTAGCACTGCAGCTACAGTGAGGCAGCAGTATACTCTTAGTAGGAGGGTAATTCTCTTTTCTGATATTGATTTGCATATTGCAGTAACTGTCACTGTGCTTGTACTCATTTACTGGCATTAAAATTATTGGGAAATATGCCATGTCAACTAGGCCTTTCAGTGTTAGAAGTCTGAGACAGTTCTACTGCAAAAGGACTTGACATTACTACAGCAGTGGCTCTAAATCACAGAATCACATAATGGTTTGGGTTGGCAGGGATATCAAAGATCACCTAGTTCCAACCCTGCTRCCCTGGGTAGGGATGCCACTCACTAGATCAGGTTGCTCAGGGCACACTCAATGTGGCCTTGAAAACTTCCAAGGATGGGGCATCCACAACCTTCAGGCAATCTGTTCCAGTGATTCACCACCTGCTGAGTAAAGAATTTCTTACTCTAAACCTGTCCTCTTTTAGTTTGAAAACCAGAATTTCTTATTCTAAACCTGTCCTCTTTTAGCTTGAAAACCAGTTTTAACTTCTCAGTTTAAAAACAATCCCGCTTTTCCTGTCACTATCTGCCCGTATAAAAAGTCCTCTCCCTCCTTTTTATGAGCTCCCATAAAGTACTGAAAGGCCGCATTGAGGTCTCCCTGAAGTCTTCTCCATGTTGAATAACCCCAGCACTCTGTGCCTGTGAATCAGTATCTTCAATTCATAATAAGGAATACATAATTTCTTATGAAGTGAATTAAATCTTGAATACAGGCATCTGCCAGTTTGCAACCAGCCACAGCCTAAAACGAAATCCRCTAAGGTTTGCTAAGTCTGCCTACCTGGAAATTTTTCAACTGAAGCTACTATCAAAGTACTTGAACAGAGAAGATACAGAGACGAGTATCAGGTTGACAACACATTGATCATTCAAAGCAGAGACACTTCTGGGAYGCTGCAGAAAACAGACGAAAATACAAGCAGTTAAGAAACAAAATAGACTGGAAGTTTTCCAGTTCCCACCCATTTGGCAAGGCTTGCTGAAAAAGCTCTTGCTTTAGCTCAGTCTATTTTCCCAGTGCTTTTATTGCATTTTGGCCCTCTTGCATCAGCTGGAAAAGGGAGATCATGGTTTCTGGTAACAGAATTACTGGCAAGAATCCTCATTTTCTTGCTTCTTTAATGGAATGTTTTTAGAACCCATACTTTTAGGACTTTCTCCATTTACCTCAGAATTGTGAAATACACCCAAATRTGTTGAAGTATTTAAACCATGTTAAATCCACTTCATACTCAATGACCTCCACAAACTTCTGGTGTTATTAAGCCTCAGTGGAATAAATATATTTGAGTTAATCTTCAACATGAGCTCTTTGAGTGGCTGTTAAAGCCTGAGACATTTCTCATCTGCAAACAGAGCCTTCTGCAATACACCCCAAGACTGATCCAGCAAAAASCTGTGAGCACAGCTGTGCTGGGCTGCATCACACAGTCTCAACTCTGGGCAGCGCTGCCCATACAGGCTCCAGCTTGTCCAGAAACAAGCATACACCACTTGTGCTCAGCTCTAGCCCAGGTCAAAGGGCTTCCTTCCTTATCCTGAGAGGCTGATGAAGTACCTTCTCTCCAGCAACAGATCCACACTCAGCAAAGCCTTCATGAGAAGTTCAGACTTCACYACTGGAGGTGGCCTTTTATGGCTGTACCAAGTCAGAGTACCCAACATGCTGCCCTTGGCCAGTGGCAGCAAGTAGAAGAAAAAAAAAGCCACCTCTCCTCACTCTGGTAAAGGGGTAGAAAACAACATAATCCCYCAAGAATAAACCAAAATTGGGACTGCTGCAAGATCCCAGCACTTCCTTAAAGATAACAGCAYTGGTCTCATCAGGCTGCTCTCATGGCAAAGGAAAGGCCTTTTCTCCCCTCCTCCCATTAGAGGAGTGATGTGCTCCTCACATCACTAAAGAACACGCTCCTTCCCCCTTTTATAGACATCCTTTCAAAGAAAATAATAAAAACTGCTTGTACAGCAATGATATAACTGTACAGGATATTTTGGAAGGGATACTTTTTTTCTGGCTTGCCCTGCAATCTCTGCCATGCTTCATTTGTGCAACATCYACTATACACAGAGCTGTTCTCCTAGTTAATAAATCAGGAAAATTCCAAAAATAATAAAAACTCTGAAAGACATAAAAGGAAACTAGGTTTAGAGTCACAGTCCCAAAACAATTAAAAAAAAAAAAAAAAACCCCAAACCTTCTTTAAGAAGTTCTGTTCCTTTAACATGCAATCATATAAAATAGTTGCGGAAATTGGAGTCTTCACAATCTTGAAATGTAAATAATATACAAATATCAAATGAGTTAATCAGGGAAGGTTACCTCCTGAAATAAGTTTCATCATCATCAGCAAAAGCAAATAGTTTCTGCACAGCAATTTGCATGATTTGCAAGGTCACTGAAAAACCGTGTAAGAGATGACGTATTGAAGGATTCCAAGTATCATACGAAGTATATTTATTTTTACATGAATTAGCAGTTAAGTTCAGCTCTGCAGAAAACAAAAATTGAAACTGATCTCAGGGAAACAGAACATAAATACACAGGACTTCAGCTTATTTACACAAGTAACAATCACTTCTTTTCTATTGAAAGTAATCAGGATGGTGTCACTGAGCCTTTTGCAACTGCATTTGACCCAGGAATGATGATGACATTCAGAACTGACAAAATTCCTCTCCCAAGGAGATTTGGAATGATGCTCTGCTCTTCATACCAACTGCCTAGCAACAACTTCTCATTTCCAACTGTGATCTGGAAGACAAGGTTACAYTCAAGAGGCAAATGGCTTCTCCCCTTCTCCACAGATGCCACATGTCACTTCCACTAATGACAAAGAGCTGCAAGGTGTGAGTGAAGACAGGATGCAGCACACATCCAAAAACCTGGCTTTCATGATCATGCCACATTATTGAAAGCATAACCAGTAGTCAGCACACATACATTTAGGTTAAAGCAAATTAATTTCATGCAAATTAGCAATAATGCTCCTGGAAGAAGCAATGTCAAGAAACCTTACCTGAGATAACATTGACCATACTGAAAGACAGTAATAAACCAATAAAACACAAAATTATGGCAGTCACACTAGGGAAAAGCCAGTACTGTCATGCTTTAAAAAGTGTGTGTAGCAGTAAAAATCATATTGAAGGTGGAGCAGTGGAAGTAGGATCATTTAATCTTATGGGTGTGCCACTATGGTGGAGTTTAAAGCACTTTGCTACTGTGTCAAGATAAGAATAAATTCATCCCACGCAGGAGGGSCCCACTGCAGAACCACTAATTAATTCCTACAGTGGTACAACTGTTTCTTCTGATACATCACTGAGTCTTCCTTGTTTACATCAAGGTCTTCCTGGGCTAGTCAGATGAGTTACTTGGGCACTTGTGCACACAGCAGAATAGAATTCTGCTGGAAGTTTAACTTGCATCTTCACACTTCATAGACTGCGGGTCTCAGACTACAGTCCCTAGTAAGTTAGAAAGACTCTAATGAAAGTGCATTAAAACTTCATCAGACAGGTATTGCCTGAAGAGAAGAAAACCAGATAAAGTCTGCAAGAACTGCAGATAACTCTTCTTTGGAGATATCACTGAAAAACTGTCTTCAACACTGAAAGCACCAGATGCTTACTCACCCAGAGTGCACTYTCTGCAAGAGACACCCACTGGCACAACCAGCAAGAAAGTCCCAGAGCAACTCATTTACTTTATTACAGTAAGGGAGAAAAGCAGAGCCAAATTTTTATAAAAGGACGTCTAGCTCTTAAATCAAAACATACATTTCTTGTGGGATTTGAAAGAGCACTGATTCCCACTGGCTTCAAATGATTCAGACTGTGGGAAATCTAAGTGCTATGCTGCATCTAAACTCATCCCAATGTTTATGAGTARAAGTAGACACAATTGAGAACATAATTCAACTCTGGCATGCCGTTGTTAATAGCTGATCAGCAGCTCTTCAAGAGCGAAATATTATATCTGCATCACTCAAGGCATAAATTTGGTCTCAGATGAAAAAAGTAATATAAACTAAAAAAGCAGCCTGTGCTTGTGTGTCAAGCTGAGCCTGAGGTTTATGTTCCCAATTACAAACTTTTTACAGAAATCTACCCATCAGTGATTAACAGAAAATTCTCCAACTGTCAAAACAGATTCTTCTGTCCTCTGTCACATATACATGTTCTGCTGTATGGGATGGCTTTGCTGACTKCTACAGATGTTTATCTCATTCTAAAAAATGCTGTACCTCTCAGTGTGTCTGAGTTGCTGAGTATAACCCCCCCAGAGAAGCCACACCAATGCAGCAGTAGGAGACTACAGCGGACAGTGGACGTCTGGAGAAAATCTAGAGCAGGGAGCATGAAAGATATGAWTCCCAGCAACAACTTCCATTTTATTAACCACAGACTTGCAAAATCCCTGCTGTTGTAGAGCCACAGAGGTTTTTCAATTCTTTTGGGTTTAACTTACAAATAAACTTGCAGGTTACCTATGCATGCAAAAACAACAATTACAAATAAAGACCACTCCTTGGGAAAAAGAGGAACAAGTTTTAAATTATCAGCCCAACAGAACAAACTCAAAATTCAGCTGTTCTGTACTGAGACAAAAGAAAACAAACCACCATAAAACTGAAATTTTCACTTYTTTAACCTAATTTTACTTAAGATGCAACAGAGGGTGAAATTTTCAGGACAATGGTGCTAAATTATATGTATAAGGCCTCTTCTACTTTTCACTTGAACCTTTAGGCTTTGATACTGCTTGTTTCAGTTGTTGTCACTTGCCACATTTACCGCTTTTTGTATCATGCTTCTTTACTTTAGAAAGCTGCTAAAAAGAGAAGCCAAATTATTATCATGACTGCAGCAAATTCAAGAGTCATTTCTTTATGACACATCCTGTTCAGAGTTACAGAAATGCAAACTGCAGAAAAATCAGTCACAAGCTTCCTACTGCATTACTCAAAAAGCATTCATCTAGCTCCATTCAGCATTTTTGCCAGTGGGGAATACACTTAGATGATGTCTGCTCATACAGATGCCTCATGAGTTTTACATCTTTATTGTATATTTTGAGACCTACTGTATTTTTTTTCATAACCTTCATTACTCCCACTACTTCAAATACCATGAAATATTTCTAAACTAGCTCTATTACCCTGATGTACTTAACAGAGAAAGTATCCTTTCAAAATCCAGCTTCTAGTAACTTCCACTAACTTCTAAATAATCCARCAAAAGCCTGGATGTGAACTGCCTAGTTAGCTGTTTCACTGATAACACTTTAATAAATAAACACTGCAAGAGCGTACCCTTAGTATTATTTATGTTACAGACATGGCTGGAAATTCACACCCATGGCACCCATAGTAGATGCTGTATAAACCTTTCAGCTGTGGGAGAGGCCTGAGAAAGCTCTTTCTGCACAGCAGAGCTACAAACTGCTGTGACAGGCCAGTGACAGAGTCTGAAAGAGAACTCAGCTCTCACAGCCCACATACGTGGAGTGGGTGTATCTGCTGTGCTCCTCCTCTTACAGACAGAAACTGATGGAATATTTGTTTACCAGTCACCTGTTGAAAAGCAGCCTGATGAGACCTGTGCAACACAGTACCAATATTGGAATCTGGTTAYAAAAACCTACAGCTGGTCCAGCAATGGAAATGTTTGAGAATATGTTGTTTCAAATCCCACAATTTCTTCATAAATTAAGTTCTCCACTAGYACTATGAACTCACAAACTTTTTATCAGGATTACAGATTATTTTCAGACTCATCATTTTTTTAGATGTAGATAACATTCACATGCTTCAGAATTAAATATTCTTCTGTGTTGAAGCATTTGGTTTGGGTTTCTAATGCTGGTTCCTTAGAGAGTCTGGAATCAACATCCAGAATCAAAAGGAGCTTTATAACCCACCTGACCTAAACATTACAATAGCTGCTAAGCATTTTGACACAAAGATTCTGTACTCATAATACTTCACATCCCTGACATGACCATAGTCATACCCCCAAGACAGCCATGAGCTCAAGTCTGCACACCACTACTAACTTACTTGGCATCTCATGCTCCAAACCATCACTGGCATCATATTGCTGCTGAAATACAGAATTTTTCAACATGAGTTCCACTGGTAGCGGGACTAAACTTCTTTTTATTTTTTTAGTAGTTGTCCTGGACTCTGAAATTGGGCAATAATAATGCATCAGTATAATTTCTCCTGCTACACTAATAAGAACTACCATTTGATTCTCCAATCACGATGCTATTGAAACTGTAGTGGGGATGCAGCAGCACCTGGGGAGCGGGGGGGGGGGGTTGTTAAAAAGAAGTAAAATAAGGTATGAATGTATGTGCTGCATAATCACAGAAAGCATGTGCAGTATTTCAAGCGTATGACAAAACTCTGCCAGTGAAATTAAAAAATGCTCATCAGGAAGTACAGAGAAAAAGGTGGTGAAATACACCTAATCGTTCTGAGGGACAATRTGGAATAGAATAAAGCTTCCAGAATACTTTCTGATGTAATGTTGGTTTTGTTTTGTTTTTTTTGCTCCTACAAGCAGTTAATATGGCAGGACACATGCTGCTTTTTATCACAGAAAATTCTTCCACCAACTTATAGAATCAAGAACATCAGTTTTGAAAAGAATATGACCTCCTGTGGGTTTAAGGGGAAAGTCTGCATTAGTGTGTCACAATCTCAAACTTCAGGAAACTTATACAAAGGCATAAATCCCACTTTAAAAAAATAGCATCATAGAATTTATCGTATTTAGAGGAAGAAACCACAAGAATGCCATTGAGCCCTGGTACTGCTTTACTGCATTTCTGCATGCCTGTCAATGTTTCTAAATGCACAACCCACAAATGTTCTGGAGAATCTGCAGAAAMAATTTAGGTGCAAAACATCTTTAAAGCAAATTTCAATTTCACACAAGGGACTGGTGGTTATCTGAACTTTTTGTCATTTTGTATAACCAGAATCCCCCCAATCACATTGCACACTATGTTTCTAAACCCAGTAAGCCAACACTGACAATCTTGAGCCCAAGCCTACATGAATTCTGAAAGCAATAGTGCTGAATTCCAGAAATAAAGATAAGATACTAAACCTACTTTATTATCTCTTATTTCATGAACTGYATTTTAGTCAATCATTGCTGTTCAGGAGAATTATCTCAATAGCCCTACAACAGTGTTAGTAGAAAATGCTATCCTAAGGGCCTATTGGTTGATGAAACYTGAGTATAAGAAACTTATGAAATGGAAATTCCTCATTATAAGACAACATAAAAGTTAGAAGGACAGTTTTATATGAAAAGCACGTCAGTCAAGCTATTTAGCTTGAGAACCTAAAACAAGTAATTGCACAGATTAAAAAAACCATATTCTTCTAAGTCACTGTCTGTGTGCTTTCTTATCTTCCACCAGTCCCTCTGAGACTGTATTTAAAAGACAGAATGCACAATACCGTGCATCTGGCAAATTACCATACAAATCCCCATCTGATTCTAAAACCAYGTGTGAAAAGATTACCTTGACTTAGAGCACCTCCCTCCCATGAAGAGCTGACTCAGATTACTGATTCATGCAACTTTTTTCCTTTTATGGGACTTTTACCTATTTTGTTTTTCTCAAACACTGTTCAGCCAGACCTTGATGCACTTATGTAATACAAAGAGACTATGTAAAGATTTGCACAAAAAGAAAATCATTCTAACTCCAACTGCCAAAATAAGTTGGAAAAAGAAAGAAAAAAAACAATGCTTACCTAAGCCAAACAAACTCCAAGTACTCTACACTCATTTATAGCTGTTTCTGAAAGRAACTAAGCAATTAAAGGAAAATCAACAGGATATGCAGATCTGGTTATTAAAATGTAGAAAAAAATACCATTTAATTACAAATATCAATGGTTTCAACTTTKAAAATACCATGATCATCTACTGCACTGTAGAATGGTGTCTCTGATATATTTTGGCATATTTGTAATTGCCCAACTCGTAAAATATTCCTGAAATGTTTAGAAATTAAATTGAATTTAAGAGATACCTGCAATTCACCTGCACCAGCTTAAAATTACTTGGGGGAAAAAACCCAAACCAAAAAAACCTCCAGTTATCCTCTTTACAAAAGAAAAGTGCCCTTAAGACAGTTGATCAAATGCAGATACATCAAGTTTTGCAAGAAATTTAATTTTCCTATGTTTTCCTCATCTTCCTCTTTAAGTRGAAGAAAATGTGATAAATACTGAAGTTTCTGTTTTTGTCAGACACTTCTACAACAGTTCTTCATTTAACACTTGTTTCTCAAGAAACAATTTTTAATTTTTTTGCTGAAATCAAGTGTAATTTAAGCCATGCAATCAAAAATGCTAGACTAGGCTCATTCTTAATATTTGGTGCATGCATAGTTCAATTATACATAGCTGAGACTTACMCACTAAATATGCACTGCTAATTATGTCTCAGCATTTAAGGGCCATAGTTGACTGAAGCTGGCAGAAGGAGATTATTAGTAGGATAATCTACATTTAGAGCGGATGATGAGTATTTTCATCTAAGATATTTTACTTAATACTCCTTCAGGTTCTCTTTGAAGCAGTGAAAGGCATGAAGCAAACCTACATCAGAAATCACCAAGAGTTCAGACTATGACATACAAAGCAAAAATAAGGCTTTAAAAAGGGAAGCCTTAATGCTTTAAAAAGGGAAGCCTTAATGATGGACAGTATGTTATACTGTAGGTCTATCCCCCTAAATCATATTTGATTTACTTGCATTATGAGAGTTGAGAGGTTTAATGTTTTATTTTACTTCATACAAACACAGTTATAAGCTTGATATTCCAAACCTTCATGAAATCACATAATTTCTTACTCCTGTGACTTTGTTGGCCTTTACAATGAGTCCAGGAAGACTTCATACCCCAAAATATAACCAGTTAACTATCATGAAATTTTAAACTTTCACTGTTGAATTTTTATTTCATRCTCAGTCATGTTGAGCTATTTTCATACACTACTTTTTTAAGGTAACATAGTGCACAGATATTCTTTTATGGTATTACTAATATCACCTTTGATCACTGAAAGCACACAGCAAAAGAGGACAAGAAGGGTAATAGAAAAGGAGTTTAGGTCACCTACAAATGTTTKGTCCCATCATCCCGTTAAATCAGTAAAATTATATCTGTGCAATAGCTACACACTCCATGGCCATTTTGGTTTTGTTCCCTACACTGTTCCCCATTTGCATTCTACTACACAGCTTCTACTCTTTAATGTTGTCCCTAATCTGAGCAGGACTTTTTCAATATTTTATAGYTTCTGGAGAACAACTAATCCTTAAAAATAGAGAAAGTGTAGAAAGTACAACAGGGAAAAAGAAATAAGTATGAAAATAAGTATGAAGATCCCTCGAGACCTAAGAACAGCAGCATAACCCAGCTTTGGGACTGTGGCTGGTTTATCACTGGTCAGACAGTAGAGTATATGTGGAGCAGACAAACTTCTRCACTGAGCTCTCTTCAGTCCAGGCACTGGAAGTGATCAACACTCCTAGTTCTTTACATGTTTATTGACTTTGCTACTAAAGCAGAATGACAAAGTATTTTTTCTGGTTTGCAACACTTTCATTCAATTCCAGCCAAASAGGACAAAAGAAGAAGTAATGTTTTCACATTTTCAGTTTGCTGAAAAGCCACTGAAATAAGCAAATGATATTACATAAGYGTGCAGTTATGTAGCACTATAAGCCAGACGCCTACTGCCAGAATTAAAAGGGGCCCACTTCAAGTCAAATCTCCCATTACAAAAAAAGTGTCCATGAACTACCAAGACCCCGCCTTTTTGCACAGCTCAGAGTCTAGAAATTAACCAGCATAAGAGGCACAAAAACAGCAAGGATAATTCAAGTTCGTGAGCGTCACTACACAATAGCTTCCAAAATAGAACCAAAAGACTCTAAGGTTTCACCTGCCCTGGAATGAAGAGATRTCAGGGGGCTTGAAATTTCTCCAAGAATGCAGAGAATATAAGGTCTATAATGAAACTCTATGGCCTTCCTATTTCCACCTGTAAGGACAGCTCTTCAGACTTCTGAGAATTGTTACTTCTAAGGACACGGCTCTGCACCGGGCAGAAGGATTAAGCTGTGAGTGCACACTTCAGAATCGCCCACCTCACTGAACTGAAAGCAGCAGTACGTGAGGCAAAGCTTGCAATGTTTCAAAGAGGACACGGGCATGTGCATGCCTGTGTTGAAGTCTTTTGTGGGAACTAGTTACAATACTGCCAGGAAGGTTTTGCTTGTTTGTTCGGAGTTTTTTTCCCTTTTTCTTCACCCCTCTCCAGGAGAGGACGGGAAGAAACTACAGTATCTGGCAAAACTTGTTAAATGCTTWTTTTTAGCATGTATTTCATATACACTAAAGCTGCATCACACAATAAGCCTAAAATTGCAGGTCAGGTTAATTTCCTGCTTCTGATTTTTTTTAAGCAAAAAGCCATTACTTCAATACTATGGCCTTAGTTGTATGCAACTTTTTCTTTGAAAATCTAGCAAGCAGGGGTATTTTTTATTCTACATTCACATGTATCTGTCAATCAAATTTTAAAAAAGGGAAAAAAAATTTGTTAGCATTTTTACAAATGGCGCCAAGTACATCACAACATAGAACCTCAGGCCACCACACCTTCAGTTGAAGGGGCTGTACTTTTATCGCCATGCAGCTGATAAACTGGGGTGCAAGGATGCAGCCCTGGGTATTCCTGTCAACTAACTAGATCGGTGTGTGCAGATCTGTGTTCAAGCACATCCATCGTAAGTATCTTACACAACCAATACCAAAAGCACAAACTTCCAAGCACAAACACATGGAGCGCCCCAGATACTGTGTCAGCACTAGGAAATTGTCCAGCTGTACGTCTGGTGTCAAATCCGCTTTTCAAAGCTCCCGTGGCCTCGCGGCTCCTGCCTGTTTCTGCCACACTCGTCGTACTAGTACAAATTTGCATCCCTGCACTCTGTTAGACACCGAGAGAAAACAGCYAGGACACAGTTTAACCCGCTGGTASCAGACACAAGCGCTGCTTCACAGCACGCTTGCTGRCATAGGGGTTTCTTCTCCAGAACACATAGCGCGGGGGACTAAAGCAGGCTCTGGAGCACTTTCGCCTCCCCAAGAACCCGTCGTGGCCACCCGAGAGGTGTCACTGCAGCCGAGGGCACCGAGGGGACCCGGGGCTCAGCCCCCGTAGGGGTCAGCGGCCGGAGCTGCTCCCGCCGCCCCGCGGTGAACCCGGGGCGGTGACGGCGAGCCCGGGCCGAGGCGGTCCCGCGGCGGCGATGATCAGCCCCGGCCGGGCGGTCGCTCTCACCTGCGTTGTAGAAGCGGTCCAGYACCGCYGTCTCGCCGAAGTCCAGCTTGCCGAAGTGCAGGGTCTCCAGCGCGGCCCCCACCGCCTCGCACGCCTCCCGCAGGCTCTGCAGGGCGCCGCTCTCCGCCGCCAGCAGCGGCCCCTGGCTCGCCTCGTTGATCACGTAGGTGACCGCGGTCCGCCGGCCGCCACCCTTGGCCCGCGCCGCGGTGCTCGGGCAGGCGGCGGCGGCGGCGTCCTCAGCCCASAGAGCGGCGGGCGGCGGCGCGGCCAAGTCGGGCGGGAGGCTGCGGGCGCCGGCGTCGGCCCCGGGCGCTCGCCTGCCGAGCACCTCCTCGCAGGGGGTCCCGCCGCCGGGCGTGCCGGGCACCGGCAGGCTGACGATCCCCTCGCTGCTGTCGCTCATGCCGGCGGCGGAGGAGCAGCCCCGGGCTCTGTTGCGCTGGCCGGGGTTAGGCGGATGCCATACTGCGCCGCCCGCCCCGGAGCGGTCCCGCCGAGCTGCTGGAGGGAAGAGACAGCCGGGCTGAAGCGAAGGACTCCCACTCGGGCGCTAGCGCAGGCTGACGGAGACGGGGAGATGAGCACAGCCTCCCTCCGTGCCTGCCGCCGGCACCATGACGCGCCGCTCCCTTCTCCCCCGCACCTGCAGGGACTACCAGGCGCGCCGACCCCCGGCAGCCCAGCCTCCTTCTGCTGCCTCCCCCGACTCCCCGCTCTCCGTCCGGCCGCTTCGCTACAGAGAAAGTCCTCGGCCGCGAAGAGGAACCACTTGTGGGATCGCTCTCCGGCGCCCCGACTCTAGCCGAGCGACAGCTGCCGAGCCACTGGCAGCGCGGGCTGGGGCGGCCCCAGCTCCGAGCGCCTCCTCCGGCCCCGCCTCCGGGCAGAAATAACCTTTACCGCCCCCCTGCTCAGCCTTGCGGCCCCGTCCCTAGTGGGAGTTCTCGAGGGAGTCACATTGTGCCCTCATGGGCTTGCCAGGCTGGAGGGGCCCCGCACCCCTCGGGAAGTCCCGGTCCGAGCACCCGCGTTCCCCGGCGCGCCCCGGTACCGGCTGTTGGAGAGGGCCGAGGGCAGCCCTTCCCTGCCGTTTCCTGCGGGGATTTATTTTGTAATATCCTCCCCCCTAACACAAGCGCACGGTCGGGCTTCAAATCTGTGGGGTCAGGCTGCGCCTCCCCGCCGCTGACTCGCCCCGCAGCCTTCAGAGGTGCTTAGGGTTCACCTGAAGGAGTCTGTGTTTGCAAGAARCTAGGTCCTGTGGGCAGTTCGGCACTGAACCTGGTCCTGCTAAAGGGATTTTTATCRTTTATTGCTTTGTTGTTTGTTTTTACTGGCACACATATTCTAACTAGCTTGACAGGAGTAAATGCTTTGAGTGTTTGCAGTGAGTTGAGAGCAGCGTCAGGATTGAGTAATCATTAGCCTTTGCCTTCTGCTATTATCCGCCACTTAAACCTGCCTCGCTCTGTGCTCCCGAACGGCTTCAAGTTCACTGAAGGGTTGATGGCTGCTTTGAGAAGGATCAGCCTTATGCTCTGCAAGTGCTGCACTTGGAAACTGGAAAACTACCCCTGTATGTTGATTAAATATGTCGGTTTCTTGCATTTACCTACAATTTACTTGTCAAGAATACTTGAAAGCTTAATAATTATCAAAAATATTACCTCACAGAGAAGAAAACTAGTAGGAATAACTAGCACATAGCCAAAAGATGTGCTAACTTTGTACAGTATAGCACCTAATAGAGGAAGAGATCCTTTGGCATTTGACATAATACATTGTGTGAAGAAAAGATACCCCAAAATTTTGCAGCCCAAGAGGGAATCTCCAGGGACTTCAAAATAGATTGGAAAACAAAATGGTATTGAGACTTCTGCAGTCTTTATTGGAATATAAATACTGTGAAATTGGGTGATTTATGAACAATCTCTTTTTTAGAGGCTTCTATTAAACAGGTACAAGAGAGAAGGAAAAATAGCATTTATGTTTATATGTTATATYAATAGGTCTTCTCCTGTTAAAATTGATGTTAAGACTAATCCACTTGTTGGCATGAAGCCTCCTCCTGTATCATTGTTTTCCATTACTTCTGTAGACAAAGGATCAATTCTGGAATAATTAGAAAAATTAGTCACTGCAGTAGCTTCAGTAGCTCTGTTTGCTTTTGCATTGAGCAGTCCCCTTTCCCAACAAGATATGCCTGGCATTTGCTTCTGCTGATAAGGAATCAGTAAATGGGGTGGGAAGATGACAAGCAAACTAAAGACTAATTTACAGGGAAAAGTTAATATTTGCTCATCTGCCAGATACAGTAGGTTATTGTTTCTTGCTACAGTCTCAATGGCAAACAGTGTTTTTCTAAATTATGGTATTTTCCACAAAATGCAGAATTGTGTTAATCCATTCAGCATTGCAGTTACATCACCTTACAGGAAGCAAGAACAATATGTCTCTGTTGTTCTCGAGAACAGCCCGTGTTTGTCAAGTGCAGAAGGAAGTCATGGACTCAAAGGAGACGGAAGAAGCATGCTATTCCACTTAGCATTACTGACTCGAAAGGTTTGCTTCGTTATTAGCATCATGCCTATTCCAAATACAAGTTAGTTCTACTGAYTTGGCTGTGAGTGAGGTTGGGTGCTAAACTGGGAAAAAAATCAAAAYGCTGTTGAATAGCAAAAACAAATTGCTGATGTTTTCATAAAGYGAAAACATATCTTTCAATCTGTTAACTCTCTGAAGCAAGCAATCAGGCATTTAGGAGCTCTGGTGTTTTCATGTTTGATTAGGAGACAATTCCRAAGATTTTTTTAAAAAACTGAAATAACAGTCCATTTATTATTAGAAGTACTCTTACCTTGTTCACTTGTTTGTCAAGGGCTGTGAAATTAACATCTTTAACACCAGATGGTTTGTATATAATCACGATTCAGTACCATCCTGTTCCAGCTCTGTGTTTTTCCGAGACAAAACAGACAAAAACTTGTAACAAGCAATTGGCTGTAGACTTGTTGAAATAATGACTCTCTCTTAATTATGTATTTCTACAGCTATAAATAATTTTCTTCTGGTTTTAACCATAATTGTGATTTTAACATCCAAGACTTTGCCAATTTTATTACTTGCAAATATAAGTGCAATTTTTGATGAGTTACAAAGAGCACATGACAAATG
The DNA here is from genome assembly GCF_030028575.1 of Malurus melanocephalus. Taxonomy (NCBI): domain Eukaryota; kingdom Metazoa; phylum Chordata; class Aves; order Passeriformes; family Maluridae; genus Malurus; species Malurus melanocephalus. Next base: position 602,015 of record NW_026623632.1, read on the forward strand.
TCATAGGCTTGATTTAGCTGATACAAGTAGTGTAAACAAGATSCAAGACGAAAAAAGACAATTCCATTGCATCCTGATTTATAGAGATTAAATTTAAAACATAACTGTTCAAATGATATTTTTCATGTATTGTGGCTGTCAGTGTCCAGTAGGGGGAGAAAAAATATTTTAGACTAACATGCATTTTGAATTTTGTTTATGGTAATGTGGATGTAATTCACAGAATAAACTGAAATCTGTCTCCACAAATACTGGGTTTAAAATGGATGTTAACTTCCATTCATCATTTAAGGTGCTCTTGTTTAACTAYCGGATAATATATAGGCATGAGAGATCAGAGATTCAAATGCAAATTCTTCACTGATAAACAGGAAAAATAAGTTTTCAGGAGACCAGCATGCTTCAATTATGAATGTTTAAAAAAATCCTAAAGTATTAAAAGGAATTTGCAGATGTAAAATTTTGAATGAGACAATAAAAGTAGATAAGTTCATGTAATTTTTGTAAGCCGTTGGTCAGAACTCTCTCAAGCAGTAGAAACAGTTTAACTGAAATATAACACCTTGTATAAAAACACCTTGTTTCTAAAAGCTATCCTAAAAAGTTAGATTATGTGTATCACTGTAGACAATGAAAAGTAGTTTTTAAGTGCAAGAGAGAAGGCAGTATTTTAAGCCAGCTGGAGTCCTTAAGAAAGGATACACTTATGATCACACTTAACATTTAAAACAATATTTAAGTAGAAAAGGGCAGGTAAATAGAGGCTGGTGGCCATTGTGTAGGGATGCAGCTGATCATGGAATAGTTATAATATGGGGAATCTGCTCACCAAATTATAGCATGGTGCGCATGGGTGGCAGCCAGCAAAACCTGACCAAACAATGTGGATGCATTGTCAGGGATCAATATTTCACCAGTCAGGACAGTCCCTGTAGCCCTTTTCTCGTGAGCWTAGTGAAGATTGTGTTTTATTTTTTTAAACTTCCAGAAAAGCCTCCATGCTAGCTGCTTCTTCCTTCCAAATGCCATAACCCTCAGTTTTGCCATTTGAGGGGAACCTTTTCCCTTTGCATTCATTCCTGTAACCCCGTTGCTTACTTTTATTTGTTTAAAGCTGCAACACATTCCGCTTTATGGGGATTTCAGCTGGAAATATCTCTATGTTTCTATTAGTCAGTAAGCATTTGCTTCTAGAAGAAAATCTTGATGGCATGGAGCCTGGTGAATAGTTCAATAGTTAAAAGACAGACAAAAATTAACTGCAGTCCTTGAATATTTTCAGCATTTTAATCTACCTGCCCTTGCACATGAGGAAATAGCTCACATTCTACTTTCTCTGGTAGAAAAGAGCTTTTTATAACTTGTTCAAACACTTGCACTGGAGCCTTTCTGATTATGGTTTCTGCTGACCAGCAAGGGTTTTGGAAGGATTTGTGCAYACAGCAGTGATGGTTACCAGCTCAACTCACACCTACGCTAGATGTCAGCTAGGATAGGAAATAAGGCAYACGTATTTGTAACAGAGCAGAGCTCTTGGGATTGAAAGGGTGGAGATATTTCAGTAAGTATTTTAACTATCTATTCTGATGCTAACGAGGGGTATGGCTGCGAAGAGAAGTGACAGCTGCATAAACACAGCCTAAAACTACATAGTAAGCATCTTTCCTTTTTTTAATTTAAATTATGTTGTGTTAGGAAAATAACCATTTCAGTGCACTCGGGGATTTTCTCCCTTCAACTGAGGGCTCTCGTTTTTTGCATGGATCGTGGCTGCCATCTACTGCTGCACGCAGGGTTCTGTTTGGAAGAATCCGTCTGATTCTTCCCCTGAMCTCTGCACTGGTGAGGCCACACCTCGAGTCCTGCGTCCAGCTCTAGGCCCCTCAATTCAGGAAAGACATTGAGGGGCTGGAGCAAGTCCAGAGAAGGACAACAAAGGTGGTGAAGCCTCTGAAACACAGSTCTGACGAGGAGCAGCTGAAGGAGCTGGGGGTGTTTAGCCTGGAGATGAGGAGGCTCAAAGGTGACCTTATTGATCTCTACAACTCCCTGAAAGGAGGGTGTAGCCAGGTGGGGGTCAGCCTCTTCTCCCAGGTGACTATTGACAGTGGATGAGCAGAAATGGCCTCAAGCTGAGCTAGGGGATGTCTAGGTTGGACATCAGGAGGAATTTCTTCACAGAAAGGGTGACATTAGAATGGGCTTCCTGGGTAGGTGGTAGTRTCACCATGCTTGAATATGTGTAAGGAGAGACTGGACGTAGCACTGAGTGCTGCGGTCTAGTTGACTTGGTGGTGTTCAGTTATAGATTGGACTTGATGATCTCAGAGGTCTTTTCCAATTTAATTAATTCTGTGATTTGGTGTTGATTGGAAGGAGTTGGCTGGTAGACCATTTAGTTTCAACAGCTGCATATAAAATGCTACTATGATTGGTGGTCCTTTATGTTTCTTGAATTTACTCAGCTGCCCAGAGGCTGAGGAAGAAATAGAGTCATATTTAGCAACTTTGGTCTTTGGGCCCTTCTCTCTTTTCCTGTAAAATAGCTTTTATTCCTTTAGTTGTTATTCTCTCTGCCTTGAAACCATCCATATTTAAATACTTTCACTGTTTGTACTATTCTGCTTTCTACTTCTAAGAGTCTTCAAAACCTGAATTCACAAGTTTGTCTGTGAAAGAAATGTTYGAGAACACATCCTTCTCTTGGGAATTCCTTGTAACCTTTTATCCACTTCTTGATCTTTATGTCTGCAAAAATTCTTTTAATCGTGTCTTTAAAACAAAGCTGGGCCACTGATAAGAACTGGTTCCTGTTTGCATAACCTCCTTGTGGAATTTCAGTCATCACGAAAGATCAACCAGCTTTGAAAAAATGCACTTGATGAAATCTTTCCAATTCAGTGATAAATTCTCCATAACTGGACTTTACACCATCAAGCACCTGACTCCCAAACACTATGCAAATGGCAGTGTTGACATTTACTTACTGTACCACTGTGGTGGCCTTGTGTCTTTTCAAGCATTGTTAYTGACATGCCAGTCACAAAGAGCGATTATTTGAAAAACACTTGCTCATAAAACTTGTAACTTGCATTTTAAAAAGATAAATTGATGCAAAAAGATTCCACAGAAGCTAAAATTGGTTGAATTTGGCCTGGAGCAGCCAATTCTGTAAGGTACTCTTTTGCCCCAGTAAAACATCTGATCTCAAATGATGTCAATAAACGAAGCCTATAAATTGCCACTTATGARGCTTTGGGAGCTGCTGTCATAATCCAAAGGATACATTAAATTGAGCTTCACTTGCACTGAATTGGAACTGATTTTATTCTAAAATCCTGGAGGTATTTGATAAACACATTTGTTTTTATTTTTTACTACAAGATTGAAGAATGAGTAGAACTGCCTAATTCTGAATCTGAGTGCCAGTTTAAGGAAATAGACATTTTTGTGGCTTTACAATGGATTGTAGTCAAGGTTTAGTTTTAAGTATAAGACCAGGTAGCAGGAGTATGAAACCATGGTCCCAGTTCCATGAGRTAACTGTGATTAAATAATCTCATTTGCCTTTGCTGTAACTTCTGAAAGTGTCAAATGATACTTTTTCATTTTCCTCTTTAAACACATAGATGGGTAATTGTGATTAATTAGGGTAGTCTGTGTCCCACTGGAATAATYTCTGTGTCTGCCTTTTAAGGGATATCGATATAGATCTAGATAGGATATTATATGGCAAAACCTGCAGTGCTGGTCTACTGAAATAYTTAATTTTCTAAGCCTGAACACCCCCTCCCCACCTCTTCCTTTCAAAGGCAAAATTTCCACTGACTTAAACAGAAGTTGTCACACGTTTAAGAAGTTTATTCACAAAAGAACCTCAATAAATCACAATTGCATAATGAGAAGAATGAGAAGATATGCAGTTCTATTCAAGAAATGAAGACAATGACAAGCTTAGAAGGTCTTTTTAAAAGGAAAAATGAAAGCTAATGTCCATACTTATGATTGAAACATGTCATGTTCTCAAGCTGATGTACACTAAACAAGCTGATCTATTTCCTACGTGGCGTATAAAAGAGCGGATTGTCTCTGARATCAGGAAGCGATTCCTCCTGCGCCGAAGGTGATTTTGAGGACTCGCGTATCTCGAGCGGGCACCGGCAGCGCCCGGAGCCGCCCCCTGCCATCGCCAAAGATGGCGGCTCCGGCACCGCCCGGCGGGTGGGCGCTTCCGCCGGGGCTGGGGGCGCGGCGGCACCTCCGCGGCTTCTCCGCGGCTCCTCCGCGGCTCGGCGGAGGCCCGGGCGGGGGCCATGGGCACGACGGCGGGCGCGGGCGCCCTGCGGCTGCCCGGGCTGCACGGGTACGCGGTGGAGTTCTCGCCATACTGCCCGGGGCGTGCGGCCTGCGCCGCCGCGCAGTACTACGGCATGGCAGGTGCGGGGGGCGGCGCGGCGGGGGTGACCGGGAACGCGGCTCCTCACGGGAGGAGGAGGAGGCTGGAAACGTGGGTGTGCGGAAGGACRGACGGCGTCTGCCGAAGCGTTTGGGGACGACTTCCCTTTCTGCTGCGTTTGTTTTGCCGTGGGACAGCGCCTGTGCCCCGCGGCCGGGCTGGGGGTGGCGCGGAGCTGCCCCCGCCGGGATGTGCCGCTTCCCAAGTACCAAACCCGCTGTGCCGAGTGCTTCTCAACGCCCTCGCGGAGGCGCGCTCATGTGACAGGGTCGAGAATAAATATGGTAGTAAAGACATACACAGTGTGAATAAAATATCAAAGTAACTTTCTGCGGCGACAGGACCCGAGGGAATGGCCCGAAGTTGTGTCTGGGGAGGTTTAGGTTGGRTATTAAGAAACGGATCTTCACCCACAGGGTGGTTGGGCACYGGAACAGGCTCCCCAGGGARGTGCTCACARCACCGAGCCTGACGGAGCTCAAGAAGGGTTTGGACGATACTCTTGGGCACAGGGTGCGACTCTTGGGGATGGTGCTGTGCAGGGCCGGGAGTTGGATTCGATCCTGATGGGTCCCTTCYAGCTCAGCTTGTTCTGTGATTCTGTGGCTTCAGCCGTTCCTGTCTCAGCCCCAGAGTGTCCAGGCAGGCCCTGGTGACCCTGTGGTCCCTTGAAAGAGCCAAGCTGCGCGTTCCTCAATACTGGCAGTATTTTATTTCCAGTGCAAGTATTGCTCTCTAAAACATTAATTTGAAACCAAAAATTACATGTAGAATTACTTTGACAATATCCCTGTCAGATAAGAAAGTAGAACCCATGTGTATTTTATCAGAACTGAATGATTTGTTTAATTTCTGGTGAGCTTCAGTGCTTGTATTACTATATTCAGGAAGAGGGGAAAAAAGTGTTCTGTCTGCCGTGTAATCAAAATGACAAAAAGGAGCCCTGCGTTGGTATGTTTGTCACATGAGGCACATGGGGAAAATGCACTTTTATGCTCTATAAGCAAGTCTTTTTCAACTTCACCTACAGATATACTGGAGAAAAAACAAACAAACAAACAAAAAAAAACCAAAAAAAAAAACCAAAAAAACAAAAACAACACAAAATCAAACCAGAACAATCTGATGTAAGCGAATTACTGTTTCAGAGAACAGGAGACCACAAGACATTTAATTATGCAAGTAATGGTTTGGCCTTTTAAAGTTCAGTTGCCCTTTGTGTTTACATGCTGGAGCTATCTTAGTTTCCTTTGGCATTGGGGAGCTAGTTGTGATGTTGTGTTATTTTACTGTTTTAGGTTGTGGAACTCTGGCAGTGCTGGAACAAAATGAAGCTGGGATTGTTCTGCTCAGGAGGTAACAGGTTTASCTTTTATTTTTGTAAGTGAAAAACTTACTGTGTACATGGCACAAGTGAAATATTTTAGGTTGTTGTTAATGATACTGAGTACTTTTCCTATGACAGAATATCTGCTGAATACAGGTCTTWGTATTTACATACAATTAATGCATTTGTATTTACGTGCAGTACAACAGATGTTTACATTGCATTGATTTTATTTTGGGAAGTAATCTGGCCTGCACCATTTAACCATTTTATAGAAAACTGACAATGTCAGTTAAGAGCAGCTTCTCTGTCCTGTCCTAAAATTATAAGTTCTAGCTTTTTTGGAGCAGTGCCTTGACACCTAGATTTATGTCCTTATGATTGACTTATGCTGGAAATAGAACAGGAAGGTACATCAAGTCATGGAAGTCCTTCTTAGAAGATACATYTTTCTAAGAGTTTGAGAGGAGTTTGATTTTGTTGTGGATGGAAGGAGGAGAAAGGTTAGAAAGGAGGTGATTTAATACTTGACCATTATTATCCTAAAATATTTTGAGGAAAGTCTTGAAACAGCAATTGTTTAAGAGGGCTGACATAGAAATGCTTAAAAATAGGTAATCATATTCAGATAAACGGTTTTTCATTCACAATTATAAAACAAGATGCTTTTGAAGATGTTCAACACTCTGTTACTGCAGCTGAGTGCTCTTGTTTAGTACTGTTCATTTTTCTTTCCAGGGAATCCACTTATTTTGTGGTAGAAAGTCCTCTTAAGTTCGTGATCCACAGACTGTGTTGTTTTCTCTATCAAAGTGTTCCATGTGCATGCCCTTCCCTTATCATTACAGCAGAGTCCCTTGACCTTTGACCTAAGCTTAGGTGAAGCTTCAGTGAAAAGTATCAGATAATACTACAGTCATTGATAATTGTCTCAGAGTAACTAATATATGGTATCAGATTCCTTGTGGTGAATTGTTGGTGTGGTGAAATCCTTTTCAAAGAAGTGTAGAGATCTTCAGTAAATTCATGATTGCGTTTCTGTTGGATTTTCATTGTGACTTAGATTTGTAATCGTGTTGTAAATTGGATAGGGCTCTCCCAACAGAGACTTTTTTCTTCCTTTACCACAGTTGTTAGACACAAAGTGCTCTTACATCCTGGAGAAACCGTAGATCAGACTGAGGCGTGTTGTACCTCTGTCTTAGTTTGCGTGGCAAGTTTAAGACTGAACATTTTCTGTGTGGAAGGTCCTTGGCTTGTTCATGCTTTAACTTATCTATTCTGGCATACAGTTGTAGAAATTTGCATTATAACAAGTTAATTGTGAGGATGTTCACTTGAAACTCAAATACATAAAGATTGGTAAAAAAGATGATTAAAGAAATATTTTCTTTGCATRTAACTAGTCAAAACTCACAAATATCTTCATTTTTTCCATTTTAGTTTTGACTGGAATGATGGTCTGTTTGATGTGACCTGGAGTGAGAATAATGAAAATGTGTTGATCACTTGTAGTGGAGATGGATCTCTGCAAATCTGGGATATGGCTAAAACCAAAGGTCCGCTGCAAGTGTATAAAGAGCACACTCTGGAGGTAAATCAGGCAAACTTAAAAAATTTAATGGATGATCTTACATTTGAATAATTAAAAGTTTTATTTGTGGTTTTATAACCAAAAGCAGCATTTTGTTTTCTGTCTACTTTTTTCTGTTTATTTTTTTGGATTTGTGGTTTGAATTAGTAACTTGAATATAAAGTGATTTTACATATTCTTGTGCATGTTATACACTGTGGTAGGTACTGCTTAATTACACCAATCTAATACATTCAGAACTAGCATTTGTGGTTCCTTATAGGCTAAGTAATCATTGTGATGCATGAAATTGCAGCAGTCATGCTGTGATTTTTAGAGAGTCTTATTGGATAGGACTAAATCAGACAGTTGATGTATCAGTCTTATTCTTGAGGTTATAGAGTGATACACATTATGCAGACTTGGTTTGCACTCACATCTGCTCATCCTTTTCCCTCCTAGCATCTGTGAGATCCTACTCAATTAACAGTAGTCAAATGTTGGGACAGTATGTGTGTTTCTTCAGCCTTGTTTTGATACTGCTGCCTTTCATTTTCTTAAAATCTCAGTTTCTTTATGCAGTGCTGTGTGGGTGGAGAAGAATGTTATATTCAGGTTTATAACTGTATTTGCATAGTTTTAAGGATATTTATACTRTAGTACATATATTTTTCCTTAAGTGATTTTCCTTCCTGTTTTTAAAGCTTTTCTTCTAATGCTCCACTCTCCTGTGTCAAGTCCTTGAGCTTTAGAGCAATCCGTTTTAGCCTGGACTTTTGATGCTTTATCTGAATTACATCAATCTCAATAAAATAAACTAGTAGATATGTAGCTAAAAAAAAGATGGAGGAAATTCAATTTTGTTCCCAAAACCCTCAAGTTTTTTTCAGATATGAAGCACAAAAGCTMAAAGCTGAGTGACTGCAGTTACACGAGAGTGCAGCTTCTGTACCTCCTTTCTTTGTTGTTTCTCTACTTTGGTTTAATACATATACTGTGCTAACTGAGACTTTTGAGATAGGAATTTGTAGTTGTGATCAGGATTTTATGATGGTGTTCAAAGGCTGATAGTAGTTACAGAAAGAGATAGGTGAACCATAGTACCAATTTTTTTTTTGTTTGTTTGTTTCTGTCATTTTCTCATTGAAATTCTGACAATAAATTAAATTTGGTTCTGCTACACCATCTGTTGTTTGTGAAATAAACATTTCTGTGTCCATGTCTTAGTTGAGCAGGTAGCATGGAGAAGTGGACCTATTCAACCATGCTTAAAGACAGTCTAGGAAACATGGACTGAGTGTTTATTATGAGATATGAATAGTTCGTACTGATTCTTTATAAACTAGTTTTAAGGGGATCTCAGAAGGAATTTACCTAGTAGCTTGTGGTAAACACTGGCAGACTGTTCTCACTACCTTTCTGATCCTTAATCCCTGACATTTTTAATGCCAATTTTGTCACTGCATTTTATATTATTTCTAATGCAAGATTGACACAGATCTGTTTCTTTTTTTTCTAAATGAGATCGTTGTCCCTCCTCAAAAAGAATGTGCATTTTWAATTTAAAAGTGAATTTGTATTATCAAAGGACAATGAGTTTTATTCCAGCACTAACCAACTGCTGAATCTCATGAATAAATTAGTCTAATTTACTTTGTTTTTGACAAATTCTCACTGGATTGTGAGATAATAGAATGCTTGAATTAAATTTGTCTTGTAAAGTGAGCCTGAACATTTATTTTAAGCTATTTTTTGTTTTTACATCTTTTTTCTCCTCATCTTTTTATCTTGCCTGAGGCATTTCTTGCTGCTGTTTAGGCATAAGCTAGGGTTCATTTATTTTATGATTGAAGATAAAGCACTAAAAGATTAACAGCTAYGGTTTATGCTCTTAGTCTTTCCCAGTTGCTCAACACAGCTTCCATTGAAACATCTATAAATTTATGTTGGAATAGGATAGTGTGGAAAGGAAAGAAGAATGAAATTGAACCTTACTTGGTTCCTCACTGTATCTTCCATTTCAGCCTCTTTCTATTACCTAGACCTGTCACATGCCAAATGGACAGTATCTCTTGTTTTTCCTGAGCCTGCTGTCTGTTCTGATTGTCATTCTTGCCTGAAGGAGAGTTTGCCCAGGTCCCTTTGCCTCCACTGCAGCTGCAGAGCGCTGAGCAGTCCCAGCCCTGTGTGCCATATGTGCCCAGGTCTGTGTCTGAGCACGTGCTCAGCAGATCTACGTGCGGATAGCTTGGGAGTGAGCTGGGAGCTCCATGTGTGCTTTGCCTTATCTTGCAGTAGATCTGATMTATCCCAAGTACAATGTATTAAATATGGGCTGCATGAATAGTGTGGCACAGGTGCACGTTTCCCAAAGATCTATTTTTCTCTGGAAAATCAAGAGTATGAATATGAGAGCCAAACACTTACTGAGCTGTGGTGTGAAAGAGGCATACTGTGTATTGATACAATTAGGGGCATTTCCAAACAGCAGCAGCTTAGGAGTTGAACTCAGGCCATCACAGAGATTCAGGAGTAAAAGGAGAGGTCAATGTTTGTGAGGAGCTTGGGAGCCAGTTTGGAGAACTGTCATGTCTTCCATTCTTAGAATATGTGGAGAGGTACTCGTGTCTCCTTTGTTACTATTTTAATAGAGAGAGTCGAGTTGGAGAAGAGCATGTTTTACATGCTTTTCTGCAAAAGTGGAAAAGTCAAGAGGTAAAGGTATGGTTTGGCAAAAAAAAAACCAAAATAATTACCTTTCAGTTGGTTATATGGCTTTTGTCTAGTACTGTCCCAATGTCTTGGGCATTTGGACTATAAACTCCTCATGGAAGAGAGTTTGTACAGAATGGTACTAAGGGCAGTATTGCTTTCAGTATATGGAAAACAGGACTTTGTAAAATAAAAAAAAAGCAGAGCTGCAGATAAAGCGCCTTGTTTTTCTCTGAGCAGTGATTGCTTTCCACTTATGGAAAATAATGAAAACTAGTTCATTTAAGCTGGATCTATCATAGACTGAAATATTTCTTGGGAAGGAAAATGCCCAGAAGTAACTAAATATTACCTCAATTTCTTTTCTCACACAGGACACTTTYCATAGAAGATTTTGGCATTTGCTGGATTTCTTTCCCTTTCAGCTTCTCTGTTTTTTTTTTAATTTGGTGACACAGGTCCAAGCATTTCCACCTTCAAAACAYAGTTGCTGTTTTTTAATGCACAATTCCATCTGTCCAAGACAAACMCATCTAGTATGTTGACTTGCAGACCATATCCAGTGCTGCACTAGTTTTTTATTTATTTTATTTTACTTTACTTGTTTGAGGATTTGGATGTAGAAAARGAATCTGGAATAGAAGAAAATCAGGAGTATTTTATGACATACATTTCTTAGGAGAATTWGATATAATAAAAAAGCATTTTCAGTCAGCTAAAACCTCGAAGTCAGCTCTGAAGAGATATGACATTTACAATAAGAGATGGCTAGCAATTGGAAGCTGTAGATCTTTGAATAAAATTGAATCTATGAYAGGAATTCAAGTCTGAATTATGGCTTTTAAAGTACACTTCTAGTGATGGTGGACGGATCTGGGTTTTGTTATGACATTTATTTTTCCTATATTTTGGCTGTCTTTGCTTTTTAAGATGCTTTTCTTAGCCTGTRAGTACCTTTCATGTCTGCCTGAGATGCTAAATTTAATCTTTTTTCAGATAAATGGCATTGTTGGCAGTTTCATTATGCTTGACTGGTGTGATTTTTTTAGCTGACTAGGATGCAACCTGCAAATCCAAGTCTATTTTGTGRAACTCTGGTTAACTGCAGTCTCAAATTTGTATTCTATTGCTCCTTCTAAACTACACTCTTATTTAATTTATAGGCATATAGTGTTGACTGGAGCCAAACTAGAGGAGAGCAGCTAGTGGTATCTGGTTCATGGGATCAAACAGCCAAGCTGGTATGTTGGTTTTCTGCTGAAGGTGAAAAATGTGATTTCTTTTGGATCTGATAGTCCTTTGTGTTAAGAGACAGCATGGATGCACTTTTGCTCTTTATTTTTACCCTGAGGCTGAAATTCTGCTTTGACTGACATGTTGCTTAAACTCTCAGTTGATATCCATTTAAGCCTACAAATGCTTTAAGAAGTTCATTTAGTCCTTTCTGTATGTATGAAGTTTTTTTTTTTCAATGTGTAAAACCCTTTATTATTGAATGTGTATCTGAACAATTTTCCTTTTTCCTTCATTTAGTGGGATCCAGCTGTGGGGAAGTCATTATGCACTTTTAAAGGCCATGAAGGGGTCATTTACAGCACTATATGGTCTCCACACATCCCAGGTTGTTTTGCATCTGCCTCAGGTACGTGTGATGGTAAAGAGGTTCTCAGGACCAAGCCCCAAAGCCACCTTCTATGTTATTGGATTAGTTCTTCACTTTGTCCAGCAGGTGGTAGTGTGTATCACACACACTTGTTTCRTAAAACAGGAACAAGGAAAGGTAAATGTATTGCTGCAGCTGGATTTGTAGGTTCWGTTACAAGCAGTAGATCATCCTCTTGGCCATTTAAACAGGATCAGCAGTGTTCTAGCAGTGACCTTGTGGTAATTTTTTTCTGTTATTTTATATAGCTTTCTTCCTTTCATCTCACTCTTGTTACTGACCTCCAAATTGTGTCATATGATTTGTTTTGTATTTTGGCCTATGTTTTTGTTCAAATTATCTCAAGTGTCAGTAGACTATTAACTCTGTGAGAAATATAGTCAGTTCCCACTGAGCTTTTTTAAGTACTTTTGTAGATCTCTGTGCCTTGTTCTCCAGGAAAGGAGAATAATCAATTTTACTTTCCTGCTTTGCCCGKTTCTATGAGTCTTGCTGGTTAATAGAATCATAATTGAGTTGGGTGTACCCAGAGGCAAAGAGAGGTGAGGTGGCAGTGTTTTTCAAGCACTGCTTCTGCTTCAGAGGCACAAGGAGAGCTCTGGAGTGATACCTGGARCCCAGCTGATGACTAAGTGCTGAGGTGTGCTGTGAGCCACCGAGTTTGCCTGGGAAATAGAAGGGCTGTAAGACACTGTCTTAATACAAATATTGATAGATTAATTCTGGTGGCCTAAATTTCTCTTAATTTTAAATCTGTTGTACTTCTATAGTGATTTAAATAGAAATTGTCTGGCTCTTAAGATGGTAAGCTCGTGTTACTATATTTTCCTGTTACTGAAGTTAGGCAGTATGTACACACAGATACTGGTCTTCCCTATTCTGTGGAAAGTCAGATGARAAAGAACATGTGGCTTTCAAAAAATTTCAGTCTGCCTATTTCCATGAAATTTCAGTCTGGTTATTTCCATCTGATTCTGCCTGCAGAGTTTAGCTAGAATGATGAACAAGTAACATTTATTTGTTTTATCATAGTAGTGCTTGCAAGCCAAATGTTGCAGCACAGACTTTTCTACATTATGTGGTGGATACCTTTGAATGRTATGTGAATGCAGATGTGCAGAAATTTACAGGATTGAGCCCTGTACACTGTATGAACAGTTCTACTGATAAGCAGTTATCTATATACTGCAAAATACTAGCTAAGTACCATTTGGTCAAATTTAAGTGCTTAGTATTTTTTGCAAATTCTAAAATTTCTGGCATTCTAGATGAACAAAAGGGCTTTGATACAGCTAATTGTTTCAAATTTGAACCTCTAGGACATGAAGCCAAACTCTCTTGTAATACATTGCCACTTGAACAATTTTGGGAAACACTGATTGTTAGATGCTGTTACGTCATGGTACTTAAATTGGATACAACAGTTGATCGGTTCTTTGTGTGACTTAGTGGGTGCAGCTGTTGGAAGTTTTGACTAAAACCCTACAGAGTTCCTATTCTTTTGTGAATTTTTACTTTGATTCTTGAAAGGGGCTAATATGCTAATGGAGCCTAAAGCTAATTGCAGTCAGTCCTCACTGACTGAAGGAAAAACARCACACACAAAAGACAAATTTTTCTTTTCTAAGTACTGCTCAGGTGTGAAATAAAAATCTGCTATCAGTACATTGATAGTGTAATGGTGGGTATAAAATCATTAGGTAAGAGAAAAAGAAGTGAATTTTCTTACTGCTCCCAAAAGAAAACATCTGGTGTGCTTCTAGATGAAATAACATAGAAATCATGACATRCTGATATGGAAAAGGTTTCTGTGTTTGCATTGTTTACATTGAAATTTTTCTGTTTTGATTGGATTACTTCACTTATGACTTGGGAGTMATTTCTTTGGTCAGCAGGACTGTGGATGATAGAAGGATTCATAACCCTMTAGCTCTGTGTATAAGTGCCATTTCCTTATTGTAAAAAAGGTGTGTCACACAGTTAATGTTGGGAGAGTTTACTGTTTAGTGCTCAATGACATTCTACTCTGTCAGTCAAGATACATGATGAAAGTAAAGTAGAACTGTTCAAGGAGGCTGGTTGTCCTTGTTTAAAACTTGTTCTGATCTGCATACTCTATAAGGRTGACAGAAAATCATGGGACAGAAAGCTAAATTTTACTGATGATTCATCTTCTATTGAGCTAAAGTTGGAGCTGGAAAGAAACTTGAATCTCAATGGGATAGTACTGTGTCAGATTTAGAGCTGTTCCCTTCTTTGGGTTGTACATCCTGCAGTTTTGTGGTCTCTTATTTTGCAACTTTTTGTTGTCTTGAAAATTAGTAACTGAAAATGTGTCTGGAGGGRAAGTTTTTGTACTTCTTTTCATATCTCTTGGTATTTTTTTTACTTTTTAAAACAGTTTTTTTTGGATGTGGTTGTTGAAGGTTACTGAARCATTCCCTTGTTGAAGTTTGTATTACTTTGGTATTGTAGGCTGTCTGTGTTTGTATGTGTCTTTTCTTTCTCTGTTTGGCCCCACCTGTCCCCTTTCTCTCATTTCACCTAAACATACCTATCCACAGCCATGTATTTACTGATAGCTTAATAGTATTAAGTCATAATGCTTGAGAAAGGAACTGTTGCATGTTGCAGCATCTTAAATTTTGCATGTATTAGTAAAATAGGTTTACAATATATTGTAAACCATAGATTGGAAAAAATATAGGTCTTCAAATATTCCTGATTAAACTAAATATAAGTGAAGCAATGTACTCTTTTTTTTTTCTTTTGAAGTAAGCAAGTGGAAAGAAGGTTTAAAAACATTTTGTATGCTGCACCCCTGCCATTTTTCTGCCTTTATTTGAATCCCCATAGAACACAGCAGAAGTTTAATTTCCATGTAACTAATTAGTTTGTGAATACCGAAAACAGAAAACGAAGCAGAATTGCAAGCCACAGTAAAATAGCTGCTCAGAAGGATCCACTTATGCCTGAAGCTAATATTTGATTTTGATGTATGGCTCTTTCTCAAACTATTATGAGACTAGAAAAAGAATACAAGTGAAGAAAATGGGAAACCTGCAAGGACAATATAAAGCAATTGAAAAAGAATTTGATACTAGGTATAGCTTTTTTGCTTCATTAAGTCTCCATTCTGAATAAGAAAATTTAATATAAGAAAAAACTGAATATAAGAAAATTGAGCTTGTCTGCACTGGACAATAAAATGCAATTGAATTGCAAAAGATATATGTGTCTGATGCTTCAGTTAAATTAGGTTTTATTCAGCATCTAATAAACTTCCATTTAACATTTACAGGGATGTGTGAGGTACTTTACAATGCTGTTATCTTAATGTACAATCATTTGTACTCTCAAAAAGAAAGTAAATGGCCAATCCTTTTTTTTTTTTAATTGAGACTTAATAGTAAAAGAGAAAACTGTAAATTCTGTATATGTAAATAAGCTCTGTTGTGATGTCAGTAACAATTTCTGAGCAGATAAGCAGGATGTCCAGRTGTACGTGCAGCACCAAACCAGATCCCTGGTAAATGTCGGCCTTATGCTGGAAACACACTGATGTGGAAAATGTCATCAAAGAAGTGACATGAATGTTTAACAGCATCTCCATGGCTAAAGGGGTTTTGTGAGTCATTATATCACTTGCCTAGTAGATTTTTTTATGTTTGTAWCCCAGAGAGCAAATTTGTGAGAACGCACGCAACAGTAATATTTAGTCAAATGTTAATCAATTCTAAATGATTCTCCATGACTGCAGAGCAGTGAGCCTTACTGAGTCCAGTGGTTTATAAAGAAAGCATCCTGGGTTTATTGTCCTTTAAGAGTAGAAAGTATTTAATGAGTACCATTTTACCTTTGCATAAGTGCCGTTTTCTTCTATACAGATACAACACTGACAAATGAAAATATGAATGACTTAGAATGACTGATAGCTATTTTCTTAAATACGGGGGTCTCAGTTTTAATGCTGCTTTCTTTTTTAAATCACTCCTTTACTGATCAGGGGAAGTACAAAATTTTAATAACATCTTAACTCCTGAATAAGAGAAAGAAATTTTTTTGCAACCTGCCTGACAATGTCTGTATTCATCAGAATTTAGATCTATTCATTGTATTCTTTGCTCAAAGACTTATTGTGCAGACTGAAAGCTCAGGACAAGAAAAAATCTTGTACCGCAACAAGGTGTGATAATTTCTAATAAATTTTTATTATGTTGACAAAAGTGTTGGATGGCTGTAACTTTGCTGCTTTACAAGTGAATTCATAAATCCATGTCCCACTCTCGTAAGCCCTTGCACTGAATGCTAGACTTCAGTGCTAAAATTGAAAAACATTGTTTCTGTGATATTTTGTTTTATTGCCAGCCCTGACTTAGTGAGTCACCTTTTAAAAAGCCTCTTCTTGGTTGCTGGTCTGTTGGTGATAAATGTATGTAGTTAAGGGKTTGTCAAGCTATAGTTTCAGAAATCAGGCTGGCATGTAGTCTTGGCACACCTTCCTGTGCTTGGTATTCAAATTGTAAAAAAAAAAAGAGAATAGCTTGGAGTGCARCTTCTCAGTACAGGTGTTTTTCGTGTTCCTGGTCCAAAATTTGGGGTTGTCAGCTCACATTCTTGCATCAGAAGTAGCACAAGGCAAAAGAAGAAGCTGTTGGAGAATAGGGCTTGCAGACAAGTAATTCCAAAGGTGTTTATGTTTCTACAGGTTCCCAAAAAATGGAAGAAATTATCTGCTGTTTGGCTGTGACAGTGGTTTCGCATGAGTTCCAAAGCATTTTTTTTGCTAGAGGTTTATATTCCATCAGTTTGTGTGTGGTRTGGGTCCTCTTTTTGTTTCTTATGACTCCTGGTTATTTTCTTGTTTAATGTGTTAGAAGAAATGCCATAGTGAACAAGGGGTTCAAGGCTTTGCAAAATTTTGGTAATTTTTGGAATCCAAACCCTCAAGGGATAATGGAATAAGGTGYTTCAATTTACTGCATGGTTCATTGTTGTGCAAATGGAGCATCCAGAGAGGAAGCTGATTGTGGAGTTACTGTGTCTTGTTGCAGTTCAGTTAAACTGCTATTTATACTGGAGGCTTTTGAAATGCAATTTACTTGCTTAGTTTGTTGTGTCAAATCTGTGTAATGAAGTGAGGTGGGTGTTTTCATTTGCAGTCTGTAATTTCAAGATAGCACAGTATTGAATTCATCCAAGTTTYGTGCTCCAGTGTCATGATTTAATCCAGCCCCCAATCCCCACGCAGCCACATGCTTACTCCCCCACCAATAGGATAAGGGATAGAATAGGTAGGGTAAAAGTGAAAAAACTCGTGGATTGAGATAAAGACAGTTTAATAGGAAAGCAAAAGCCATGCACACAAGCCAAAAAACCCAAGGAATTCGTTCACTGCTTCCCATTGGCAGGCAGGTGTTCAGCCATCCTCAGGAGAGCAGGGCCCTGTCATGCATAATGGTGACCTGAGAAGACAAATACCATCTCTCTCAAAATGTTGCCCCACTTCCTCCTTCTTCCCCATCCCCTCCTTTATATGTCATAGGTCTGGCATATCCCTTTGGTCAGTTGGAGTCACCTGGCTCAGCTATGTTCCTCCCAACCTCCCATGCACCCCCAACGTCCTCACCAGCAGGGCAGTAGGAGGAGCAGAAAAAGCTTTGGCTCTGTGTAAGCCCTGCTCAGCAATAACAAAAACATCTCGATGCTACCAACCCTATGCTCAGCACAAATCCAAAACCTGACTCCATAGCAGCCACTGGGAAGAAAATTAACCCTATCCAATCCAAAATCAGCACATCCCATAAGCTTTACTAAATCGACCTCTAATGTCCAAGCTGAAGTGTTTCTCAGGAAATGAGTTTGTCCCTTAATTTATAGTACATTCTAACTAGTCTATATARAACATGCTATGACATAAGGCACTTTCAGGTTATAATATTTTGTATTAGAATCTCATATTGTAAAATGGTTTAGTGTTTAAAAGAAATAAGCAGTAATAGGTTTTTTACCATAAATTAATTTGGTTTGAGTCCTTTGGGTTACAGGTAGATATCTAGCCATATTGCCATCTGCTGAAGAATGGCTTAATAATAAGTCATAATTTTGATCAATTTTGAAACGGAAAGTTTTGTCYGAAGATTTATGTATAATAATCTTGAGAAACACTAGAATAAAGATTTCACTAACTTTTGTTTTTGTTTTGTTTTGGGTTTTTAATTGGTTTTTGTTGTTAAATGTATTCTTTCCAGAAAAAGAATTGGTTGGACTCTTCTCTGAAATAGCTTCAAACTATTTTAATTTTTAGTTTGAGAACTTCTTGTATCAGACTAAAATTGACCACTTAAAGTATGTTTCACTGGTAGTTATATTTGCTGTGTAAGTTCTGCTACATAGAAATAGATTTTGTGCGTTCAGTTGTACTCTTGGATGATTTAAATAAATCTGCTCTTCATGTCACTCTATTTCTGTCTTTTTATGTGGAATCCCTTGAGCTTTATTAGTCCTGCTCTAGGTTTTCTTGTACAGTTGTTTGGTTTAAGTTGAGAGCTCAGCCCCCCACAGTTGCTCGGTTACTTCCCCATGGTGGGATGCAAGAAAAGAATCAAAAGGGTCAAAGCTGGAAAACTTACGGATTGTGTTAGAGATATTAAAATATGTAAAGCCAAAGCTGTGAATGCAGAAGCAAAACAAAGAATTAATTTATTGACCACTTTCCATGGGCATGCAGGTGTTTAGGCACTTATTGAAAAGCACAGTTCAGTCATGCATAATGGTTATTGGAAAGACAAATATCAATATTCCCAACATCTCTTTCTTCCTTCTTTTTCCTCCAACTTTGTATGTTAAGCATGCCACCATATGTTATGGGGTATCATTTTCGTCAGCTTTGGTCAGCTGTTTTGGCTGCATCCGCTTCCATCTTCTTGTGCCTTCCCAGCCCCTTCACTGGCAGGACACCATGAGGAGCTGAAAAGTCCTTGACCTAGTGTAAGCACTGCTCAGCAACAGCTAAAACATCAGTGTGTTGTCAATGTTATTCTCATCTTAAATCCARAGCACAGCACTATACCAGCTACTCGGAAGAAAAATATCTGTGTTTCAGACAAAATCAGAACAATTATCTATGATAGAAACAATCAGCTCAATCATTTTAACATGCATAAAAAGATTGGTTTTGAGAGTCGTGAGATTTGGGTTCTACTTTTAATTCTCCCACAGATTTTCTGATCGATTTGGGCTAAATAATTTAACCTGGTTYAGTATTTAAAAATACATATAAGTAAGTAATGTTAGCTTAGATCATTCAATGGCACTGCAGAAGTACTTCAGTTGAGATGGTTTTGACTTTTTACAAGTGTGTCTAGTGATAGAACAAGGGGTAATGCTTCAGACTGAAAGAGGATAGGTTTAGATTAGATATTATGAAGAAATTCTATGCTTAATAGAGGGTGATGGGGCACCAGAACAGGTTKTCCTAGGAAGCTGTGGATGCCCTGTCCGTGGAAGTGATCAAGAACAGGTTGGACAGGTCACTGAAAGTTGGTTCCTGAAAAACATTGTACCTGTCCTAGTTAGAATTCTTTTTCCCTTCAAATMGTGTTTAAGGTTTCCTGGGGTTTTATTAACCTCCCAAATACCTAGCTATTTTTTATATGTTATACCTCTACATTGTTTGGCCATGACTAGTTAGCTGGTTGTTCTCACAAAACTTCAAAGAGGATGATTTATGGATTTGGGTAAAATATATCTGTAAGTGAAAAAGGTAGTATAAAACCTATATGAAACTTAAACCTTAAATAAACTTCATCTTTTCATAATCAGATATTGTCATTTATATCAGCAGTGTTTATCTTGTATGTAAGGATGATGCACTTGTAGATTAGCATCTCTTTGAAAAATTTTGAATAGATGAGTGTATATTGTGTAGTTTTATTGATTCGTCCAAGATTTCACAAATATTCATTAGAAAGAAAGAAAGCAAGTACAATGTATAAACAATTCTGGAATCATAATTATCCAATGGACCAGCAAAAATCTGTTGCCATAGAGAAATTGCAATTTACAAAAATAGAAGTATTTTATGGGGGAAATGTTGACTACTTTTGTGATTGCTTACTTTGGGCTGTCAACTGGAAGTGTCTGTTAAAGCATATGAATGTACCAGGTGTGCTTTCCTTGTACTTGGTACTATTAGCCTACTTTTGCTTTACTATGTGGAAGAAGTGCATCCTCTGTATTTGTAGTATTCATGGAAATGTGGAAATTGCAATATTTTAACTGCAGCTTTTGTTGAAGTTAAATATAAATGTGTATATGTAATGAAAATAAGTTTGAGGCAAAAAAAAACTTTGCTAAAAGGTGCAGCATGTCAGGCTTGCCCTGTTTATCAGGTTTGTTTTTTTTTTTTTAATTAATCTGTTTTTACCACTTAAATGGAAAAATTAGATTTGCCTTTGGCTTTAAATCAGTCTTTTCTATTCACAGGAAGGTTCCCTTGTATGTTGTGTTACTCCATTGAAAACATTTCATAGTGCGAGCCAGAATTAATAACTGCTAAGTCTAGCATTTTCAAAGAAGTTAAAAAAAAGAAGGAAAATAACCCCTTTTTTTCCCCCTTTTCTCATGCATCAGCGTTTTCTATTAAAAAAGAAATAATTGGGGCAATTGTATACTTAGTGTCAAAATTGATATTGGCTGAGCAACTTATTTTTCCRAGTGTTTTTGGCCCTCATAAAGCTACTGTAGCATCTCTGTAGCAGTTCATTCTAGTTCACCTGGCTTTATATATTTATTTGCTTGGGGAAAATGATCCTGTCTGTAGTGAAATATGTGTTTCCCCTTCAAATCTATGTTATCTGAGGAAATTAAAATAAAAGCTTTTTAAGAAGTCCATTATAATATCTCAGAAAGACTTAAGACTCAAACTGGACTGTCCTCTGCAGTCAAGCAGATTAGCAAGACTAATGGAGAGTGGATGGGTGTACTACCTTTTTTATTTTTTTTGCCAAAACCCCGCTGTTCGTGTTTCTTCCTCTCCATATGTCACCCTGTTTTTATAAGCACTATGGTGATGTTTGAGGCTTCAGCTGACTGCAGGGTGCCTTTTTCAGGAGCGCTGTCCATGTACTGAGCAACACTTCTCCTGACAGTAGGAGAGGKGAGTGAAAATGGTGAGAATTGTGTGTTGTTCCCACCTTACAGGTGGGGAATTGATCCACCRAGAGTACAGGATCCTTCACAAGTCATGAAGGCTGAGGATAAGCCAGCCAGCAGCACAGCAAAGCTCCCCATGGTCTGTGCAGCTCCACACTCAGAAGGCCATAGTCATGACATGTAGTGAATCAAGCTCTCTCTGCCTTTTTTTTTTTTTTTTTT